>NW_004955627.1:45425-110616 GCF_000276665.1 Chinchilla lanigera
GGGGGTCGCCGGAGCCGAGCCGCGCCCGGGCCGCGGACCCCCGGGAGACCGCTCCGCGCACCGGCGGTGCGGAGACGCGCGCAGGAGCACTTCTCACCGAGGTCCGGAGCACGCCTGCCGGGGCTCAGATGCCGAGGAGAAGACAAATGCACACCACCACGACGTGGACCACGCACATCACCACACACGCACTCAGAAAAACCACCAGAAAGAGCCTCGTTCCCCCGATCTCCTCCTCCGCCATGAGGACGCAGAAAGTGCAGACCCCTCGGAGCCGCACACAGCCAGAGCCGAGCGCGCCAGCGCCCAGCCGCAGGTCACAGCGGCGCAGGCAGCACCGCGCACGCCGGAGCACGTGCACCCCGACACAACACACAGGTGCGCCCTGCACACACGGCACCGTGCGCTCGTGCCTGTGCCACAGGAAGGGCCCTTCTCACGCCCAGAGGTAAACTCAGGGGCTGTCACACACAGGCACCAGCACACACCTGACAGTCACAAGCACACGCTCAGCTTCCAAAACTGATGCGTCACACACGCTTGGTGAAACGCTTACAAAACCACACATCTGCAGTTGTCCAGCGCGCAAGTTCCCCCAACACACGCACAACAGGAACCCTTTGTCCACAGTGACACATGTTGAGTCTCACCATTGCGCTCATGCACACGTGTGTACACACACACACACACACACACACACACTTGAACAGGGAGAAAGCAGCATTCCGGCCACACTGGGGACCCCACCGTATACCCTCCCCCTGCAGAGCTCCTGGCGATGGCCCCATTGTCCTCCCTCCCAGCAGCCCCTAGCCTCCGTTTTGAGCCCTGCTGGGAGAGGAGGCTTGGCCTGGGAGCATCCCTCTCCCCCAACCAGACGCTGGGCGGACTGAGAGGGGGAGGGAGGGGCGGTTAGAGTTGTCGACCTCCTGGAACCCAGGAAGTCAGGATTTGGGGATGGGTCATTCTTTGGTGCTTAATTTACATACAGATCCCAGGTACCCGGAAGCGGCTGCGCACCCAGCCACAGCCCCTTCCCCCCGCCATGCGGGGGAGGAGGGGTTTTGCCTCTTTGAACCAGAGGTGGGTGTTTTGGCCTCAGGGCCATCTGCCCACGCCCTGGCAAGTTTCAGGACACTCTTGGCATTTTAGGGCCTAGCTAGGGGAGGGCCGGAGGAGCCCCCAGGGCCAGTGCTGAGCAGGAGATGGAGACAGGTGTGGCGGCCCCCCTCTGGCGCAACCTGTCTCGGCGCAGATTTCTCTGCAGCGGACTCCACCGGGAGGAGTGGTTTTGGAGGCGGGTTGGCGGGAGCAGTGCGGTGCCCACCGCAGCCTCCTGGTCTCCGAGGCCCTGCTCTGTTCCCATGTAAGCCAGCAAGGAGTCGGGCGGGGGTCTCTCCAGCCGGAGGTCCCGCCAGCCACAGCACCGTGGGAGCTCACCAAGGTCTCCCTGACACTCCGTCCTCTCTTCCTCCTTCCAAGGCCCCTGACTTCAGCTTCCAAAATTATCCCACCCAGAAGGCCGTTCGGGAAAGAGCTGGGTTCTCAGCCAGAAGCCCAGCGAGGTGGGAGGACCTCGGGGCTGGGCTGCCATGTGGGCGAGGGCTCCCAGCTCCTGCTCAAGCCACAAGGGCAGCTGGAGGACCGCCAGAGCCCTGAAGGAGCAGCTGAGGGACCCCGCCTTGACTCTTCTCCCCTACCCAGGACCCTTCTGACCCCTGCCCTCCCCAGCTCTGGAAAGGCGATGAGGGGTGGATCCTCACCGAGGGAGTCAGCATGGAAATGTCTCAGAAAGGCGCTCCCCAGGCAGTGGGCACTGTCCTCGGACCCCAGCTCCATCCCCTGCCTGCTGGGGGCCCCTGGTCGGTTGCCTTTTCTCTGAGCATTTTTCTTGCCTATAAGCAAAGATGACATGCCTATCCCCAAAGGGAGCTGGGGTTTTGTAAGCAGAAAACCTCCGTGCTTACAGGCCTGGCTACAGTCCCCTCGGCCCTTTCTCCTAGTCTGCAGCCCAGCAGTCAGCCCCAGCCAGCTGAAGGGAGGGGGACAGGCAGGGTCCTGGTGGCTGCTTCGGGAGGGAGGGGGCTTCTCTTGACAGCACCTACAAGCCAGGGAGGTTTATGTTGGTTTTTCTCTGGTCTCAATAAAGCGTTTATGCATTCAGGAGGCTGGAGATTTCTTTGTAGCAAGCAGACGCTGAGAAAGGGTAGCTTAGGAGCGTTAGGGAGGGGAGACTGGGGACTGTCATAGGCTCTAAGGCTGCACAGAAAGGATGAAAATGCCAATCTAGTCCCTCGGGGAGAAGTCAGCTCCGGCTGCTATTCTAGTGCAGATCCTGGGAGCTGGAGACTGGGGGCCCCCTCCTCTATCTGCGAATCTCTCTTTTCCCTCTGCTCCCATCCAGGGCCAGTGGAAGTGAGCCCTGCAGCCCCTCCTGGACACAATTTGCCCCCTGGTCACCACGATGTGGCAAGGTGTGGCCTGCACAGCTAGCTGAGACTGCCCATCGGAAGCAGGGCTCAGGGCTCTTCTGCGGCCCGGGACCCCCTCGGGCAGTGGCCATCGGAGCTGGCGTCCCTTCCTCCCCTCCCCCAGGCCTTTCTAAATCCTGACCCACCTTACCAAGCAGCAGACTGCTGGGCTCTCCATTAAAACAAAACTGCTGATCAGGGGCCTCTGAAGACCCAGTGGAGCAGGTCGTGGGATTTGTGGGGACGTCACCCCACCTAGACCTAGATCTTTGTCTCGAGCCTCTGTTTCTACATAGACAGAATGGTGATCCAAGGTGTCTGTGCCCCGCACTTCTGGTCTTTGCTGGTGTCACATCACACAGACCGAGGCCACCTGGGTCCCCCTCCCCACACATGGCGCGTTTCCCACCCTCCCACCCGGAGGACAGCAGCGCGCTTGTCTCACGCTGTTCTCCAAGTCGAGGAACACCCTCGGGCCACCAGGGTTGGGTCCCTGGTCCCAGACAGGAAGGGGATCAAACCCTCTGGCGCAGGGCTCCCTAGCAAGCAGCCCAACTCCCCCTAGGATTCTGATTCCTGCTTCTCATCGGAGCTCCCCCAGCGACGTCCCACACTTCTGAGATGGACCAGAGGCTGGTGGTGCTAACGCAGGGCTAGGGAGTAGCAGAGCTGGGACTCGAACCTGGGCCCTGCACAGAAGCCAAGTGCCCAGCTCTCTGCTCAGACAAGGGGGGGGTGGTAACAGCGAAGAGGGCCAGAAGGAGAAGCGGAGGCTCCTGGGCTTTTCTCCAGTCCCCGGGGTAGTGAGGGACAGCTTGGTATTTTGGAACTTCCAGAGCTTTGTGCAGACACCAAAGAGATCGAAGCTGCCCCCCTTGGATTATTCTTCCTGTCGGGAAGAAATTGGAAATAGAGAAATAAATTATCTTTTTTTCTGCCAAGGGGTGGGGGCCTAGGGGCGGAGGATGGAGGGACATGAGGGGCACACCAGGGCACATTTAGGCTCCAGACACGGGGGTTTGGTTCCAAGTTCAATCGGAGAGAAAGCTCTTCAGTGTCAAATGGGTTCTGTGTAGGAACCAGGAACACCGCCACGGAGGCACACGCGATGTGGGCTTCACGTGGGGCCTGCGGGGGTGCGTGACAGCACCGGGCGTGCTCCCCGGCTCTCCAGGTGCTCACAGCCCTCAGGTGTCCCGCGGTTCCCAAGCCTACGTGAGCCGCGGAGGACAAGGAGCCTGGCTTCCTCGGGTCCCGTGGCTCTGTCACTGGGAAGGAAAATAGCTAGCATCCAAGACAGTCGTTTGTCTGAGTCCATATTTACTGTTGGCGCCTGCAGGGTGTCACCTCCGCTCAGACCCCGGAGATTTCTCATCGCCGGTGATAGGATTCAAAAATAGACTTGACGCTTCCTTCCTTGCCAGGGATCGACGTGGATGTCGGGTTCACAAGTCTAATTGTCTTCATCATCAATCCAGTGACTCTATTAAAGGGTGCCCCTGAGTCATGCCTCCGGTGGGGCGCTCTTGGGGTCTCCAGAAGGGTTAGTGATGATGCCTCGCCCCTCCCACACCTGGTCGGCACAGACACCCCCCCCAGCCAGTACAAAGGAAATGGGGGGACCAGAGGGAAGGGGGGTCTTTTCATCATTTCACTCGCCCATGCAGTACAATCATTCTTCAGTGATCAGAAATTCCCAGAAGTTAATTTTCCACAAAATGGAAGCTTAACTCTCTGAACGGAGTCTCACAGCTGTCCAGCAGCAGCTGAGCACCTACTGTGTGTCGGAGGCTCTGCCAGGTGAGGGTGTGGTGATAGCTCCCATGGTGTTGCTCGGAGGTTTTGAGGCTGAGATCTAATTCCTGGACACCTCTGAGATTCAGAGGTGAGTGCTGGGAGCAGGGCAAGCAGGGGGTGCCAGGCACAAACGGGGAAGGGAAGAAAACACTTCTTGGAGGGGTGATTGCTGGTGGAGCATGAAGGATGCATAGGAGTTCTCCAGAGTGATGGTCAGATGAGGGGGACCTTCTGGGTTAGGGTGTAGGGGGCTTGGGTAGGAGTGCACACATTCTGGTGTGTGATGGCTAGAAAGTGGAGGTTGAGAGCCAGGCATGGTGTGTGTGTTTGTAATCCCAGCTACTTGAGAGGCTGAAGCAGGAGGATTGCTTGAGCCAAAGGGTTGCAGCCCAGCCGGGGGGCAGCATAGATCTCATCTCAAACAAAAAGTATAGGTTGTTCCATTAGTTCAGGCAGAATTAGCGTGGGGGAGTATGATGCTGGAAGAATGATGCAAAATCTTTCGCATTTTGGACGTAAATCTGCTTTTGTGCGTGTGTGTGCATGCGGGGAGGCGCTAGGGCTGGAACCCCGGGCCTCATGCATGCTAGACAAGGACTGCACCACTGACCTATATGCCCAGCTGCTCCCCAGGCTGAATGTGAACTTCCAATCCTCCTGCCTCAGCCTCCTGAGTAGCTGGGATGGCAAGTGCGTACCACCACGCCGGCTGTCTTAACTGTTCTTGAATGCTCTACAGCCCCCCTCCCCTGGCAGAGCAAGAGATCCCTCCTTTCCTCACACATTTGTAGGGTCGACCTCCAAATGCGTCATGCCCAGGCTTGATGCCGAGTCTTGGTAATCAGCCAAGCCGCCCACGCCTGTCCTGACAAGTGTCGCCCACCTCCCTTCCTGGGTGGGGGCAGAGCCGTGGAGCTCACCAGAGGTGCAGGCAGAGGGCCAGGCATCCAAGAGAAACAAGAGGAAAAACATCTTCTCCAGGCCGGAGTCGCTGCAAGGAGAGGCTCTGTCCTGGCCCCCGGCTAGGAGTTTTAGGGGCAGCTAGAGCCAAATCCTCACCTCGCTGCCTCCCCGCGTCTGTGTCTATACAACGGGGCGAATGCCTGGTGGCTCGGCCTCCAAAATCTGTTGGCAGGGAGTTCTGTCAAGTTTAAGGCTGTGAAAGCACACTGCTCTCGAGGAATTTAAGATGCTCTGTTGCTGTATTCTCTTACTTGTAAGGAAACATTACCATGTTCACACAATTACATACAAAAGCAAAAGTTTTGGCATACTCTGTGTGAGAGTTAGAGATCTTCTGGAAAGAACACCACAGCCCTGTCCCCAGGGAGGAGGGTGGAACCGGAAAATGAGAGAGAGATGAAGCTCGCGCCTTTCTCCCTGGGCCTGCAGGGTCCTTGCAATGCAGGCCTCTGCCCTGCACCCTTGGGTCCTGGTGCAGCCACCTTAGGACACTTCTTCCTGTCTGATATTAGTGGATTTTGCACACGCACCTGACCCTAACATCCCCAGAGCAGCTCCTGCAGCCCCATGTCCCACAGCCAGCAGCCTGCACCATGGCCTTGGAGGTGTTTATGGATTAAGAGAATTAATGAATAAATGAATGAAGCACAAAGTGCTCTCTGAGTTACCGTGGGCCCCTCGGAGAGACCCTGTGTCCTAGCAACTGGCCACCACGAAGCCGTCTGCAGCCGTTGCCGTCCTCTCGCTACCTCTAGTCTCTGGTCCCGGGATTGCTGGCCTCCCGGATGGGCATTTCTGAAAGTGGAGGCCCCAAAAGTCTTACTTCACTCCCTCCCCACCAGCACCCGCAGGTTTTGCACTAGGCATGTGGGTAGCAGCTGTGTGCAGACCACATTCAGCGTGCAGCAGCCCCCTCCACGCCTGCCCACCTCCCCCAGCGCCCGGCTCCTCTGAGCAGCGCTCGGAAGCCCGAGCTGTTCCTATGGCGACGCTCTGCACCTCGGGAGCCCTACCTAGCTGTCTGCAGCCAGGCTCCCACTGGGCATGGACAGCAGGGGACGCCAGGCCCCATCTGACCCCTGTCCCTGTGCCTTGTACACCTGCAGCCGCACATACATGTGTGTATACATGTGCACACACACACACACACACGCACAAGCATGCTTGCACACACAGTACAGCTTGGTACCCAAACTCAAGTTTCGATGGGGAGAGGATCTAGGGACGGGAGCAGCAGGGAGGGAAGGAAGGGGAGGAGAAAGTAAGGGAGGGCTAAGGTGCAGGATGTAGCTGTTCCAACTTCCCATGATATGCACGTTTCTTGTGGATCACAAACATGCCAATATGCTGGGCATATAGCTCAGCAGGACAACAGCTGCCTGGCAAGCACAAGGCCCTGAGTTCGACTCCCAGTAGCCACCCCAAAAAAGAAAATGCGTACTAATAAAACAATAAATATATATCTTTGAAGTCCAATCTCCTCACAATGTACTGTAATTTGACCCCTGCCTAGAAATGTCCATTTCAGGGCTGGGGATTTAGCTCAGCAGCACAGCACCTGCCTGGCAAGCATGAGGCCCTGCATTCGATTCCCAGTCACAACAACAACAACAACAAAAATCCATTCCTCCTCCTACCCTTCCAGCTGGGAGGGCTCCTTTCCCAGACACAGAGCTAGGCTGGATGCTGAGGCCCAGAGAGGTCGAGAAGTTCCCTGAGAATCACACAGCAAGGAGCTGACGGAGAAGCACGAGGGTGCTGGAGAGCGGCCTGCACCGAGCTGGGAAGACAGGTGGCGTCAGGCCCAGGTTTCCTTGTTTCAGAGGCTCAGTCTCAGGTCCAGTCACAAAGCCCACAGACCGGGACAGGGAAGACACCGTGTCACAGAGGTTGGACCTGCGCTGGGAACAGGGCGGCCCTCTGCTCAAGGCTTCAGTGCCAGAGAGCTGGGGGACCCAGGAGGCCGCCCCAGCGCAGCTCCCTGGCAGCCTCTCCTGCCGCCTTTCCCCTGTGACCCAGCCCTGTCCATATAACTCCATACCGAGCCGGGGTGAACCCCACTGGGTCTGAAGCCCAGCTGCGCTCCGCCTCCACCCTGGGGCTGCCCACAGGGCCGCAGAGTCACCCTTCCCCTGAAAATTCACCTCCACGCCCCAGGGCTCCCAGCGAGCCAGGGCAGACCGGGATCCGCAGTGGCATCTGTGACGCTGAACTGTGCCACTCACAAAGGATGGAGGGGAAGCGTCGGGCTTGGAGGAGGGGTGGACTCTGCGATGGAAAATGGTCTTGTAAGCCTGGGGAGCCGCTCCTCCCTGCAAAGATTTGCCTTCAGCCTTTAAACCCTCCATATCGATTCCTTGATAAGTTTCCTTTCAGTGGCTTTTTCCTGCTTCTCTCCTATGGGCCAATTATCTCAGACTGCAATTTATTTCATTCCTGCTCCCCTCCACGAGTGGCTCCCCTCCAGCCGTAGCTGCCCAGGGCCAGCACAGGGCCCTGTGGCACCTCCAGACCTTGCAGGGGGGGCTCTGCCCTCACAGTCTCCCCACGGCTTCCGGTTTGCTTGGAGCTTTGGTTCTGCTTTCCTGTTAAGGAGAGAAAGGCATTTCCGGCACGCTCGGTGCCTCTCAGCACCTTCTGCACACAGGAAGGGAGCAGGGGTGCGGGCATCAGAGGTGAGCTGGGGATGACAAAGGCCCCGGGGCCAGCATTGCTTCCCCGGCAGGAACGTTGGGCTAGCCAGGAAAAGTGAGGGTGCTCAGGAGGTGCTCAGGGCCCGGCGCTGGCTTCGCCTCCATCCAAGGATGCTGGAGATGCATCGGGACCAGAAAGGGATGCGCACACGGAGACAGGACGCTCAGGGCAGGGCGGTCCGAGTCCAGGCCCCTTACATGCAACCCTGCGGCCTGCCACGGAGGTGTGGCCACCGGGGGCGGCAGCACGCACAGCCCGCTGCCTTTGCCAGGACAGGCTCGGCCCGGGTCTGTGCCCAGCCCCTCCCCTCCCCACTCGGCAGCTTGAGTTAAGAGGGCCCGGGAGCAGCCGTGCTGGGAGGCCCGCACGAGTCGGGCAGGGGCTCTGAGAAAGCAGATGGCGCCGGCAGGATGGTTCCGCCGGGGAGGGTTTAATAAAGGGGCTATTTGCAGGGACGCGGCGGCAGGAAGGAGGCCGGGTGCGTGACGGCAGCCCCTGCACCCCAGGCCGGCGGGTCCAGGCGCGGCACGGCCACCTGAACCGCTGAGGGCAGAGGCGCAGACCACTCGCTGGGACGCCACGGGCACGGAGGTGGGCAGAGGGCACAGGCCCTTCCACCGGAACAGAAGGAAAAGAGCCCGCAGGGCTAGAGCATCATGGCATCCAAGCGCCTCCTGCTCAGGAGGGGAAACAGAGGCTAGAGGAGGCTCTTCGAGCTGCGATCCAACGCCAAGTCCTCTCCTGGAGCCCAGCGGCGCGGCCCTGGTCCCCACCAGCTCGGAGCAAGGCCCCCGAGGGGGCGGGCGCGCTGAGGAGGTCGCAGCGGCCGCCTCGGCTCTGGCTCCGGGCGGCATCACACCCGAGGCCGCCCCGCTGCCCCGCGCTCCTTGGGCTCCCGCTGGAGGCTGCACACCGGGCGGCATCTTCTGCCGCCGGCTTCGCGGGGGGCAGGAGGAACCCAGGGAGCCGTGAAGTGGGGCGCGGAGACCGCAGGCAGCAGGTGGCCGACGTCGGCAAGCATTAGAAATCGGCAGGGACCTGGGTGCCCCCCTCTGGGCCTCAGTTTCCACACTCGGTCTATTCTGGATGGATGCGGAGTGCCGGGTCGCTCAGAGGACAGGGCGGGGTGGGGTCACGCCGCGGGGACAGGCAGGGGACCCGGGTGAGCCTGGCTGGGAACAAAACCCGGCCAGGCGGCAGCATGGCGGGGTCAGGGCGCAGAGCTCCCGCGGAAGCAGGACTCGGACTGGGTCATTCCACTCCCACCAGCCTCTGCGGCAGCCCCTTGCGCCCCACCTCCTTCCTGGATCCCAGAACCACCCCAACCCCCTCCTGGTGGAAACACGGACGGGAGTCCGGGTGCCAGCGAGAGCAGAGATGGAGGCCCCGTCACCGGATGAAGCTGAGGGTGACCCCCGGGGTCCCGCGTGCCCCTGGGGCGGGCGGGGGCTGGGGCAGGGGGAGGAGCACACGGGGTGCACGGTGAGAGAGAACAGGGGCTCATGGTGGTGCGCGGGGGCCGCTAGCCAAGGGCTTGGGGTGCACAGGGGCACGTGTGCTGGTGCGCTCGCGTGGCTTCATTGCGGACAGGAGAGCCCGGGGCTGCAGACACCGCGAGGGTGTAATTGATTAATCGGAGGAGGAGGACACGCGCTCTCCGCGGGCTCCTGCCGCTGGGGAGACGAGGACTTGAACCGGTGCCTGGGCTCGCCTGGCACGCGCGCTCTGTAATTGAGTTAGGTGTGGGCGCCGCGGCCGCCAGGCTTGGCCCGGCTCCGGGGGTCCTCTTCTCGCTCTCCTCCGCACGCGCCAGCACAGGAAAGCCGCTGCCCGGCCGGCGACAGGACCCGCTCCGTGACTGTCCTTATCGTCGGAGCCTCCAGCGTTAATTGTGCTTTTAACTTTCAAAGTGGTTTCACATTGATTTTATTTACTCCTCAGAGTCCAGCGTCTGTCACGCTCTGCCTCAGAGACCTGCAAGCCACTTTGTGCGCCGGTAGGGGTGGAGAGAAGGCCCTGGTGTACGTCTGATTCTGCGTCTGTGCTCCAGCCACCTACCCCTGAGGGCCCAGGGAGTGTTTGTTGAGTGAATGCGTGATGGTAATGGACGACATTGTGAACGTTTGGCTGGAAAGCTATTTCTTTCCTCCTTGTACTGTGGGTAAACTGAAGCCCACAGAGCACTCTCAGCCAGGCAGTGGGTCACACACTGCTGAGCTAATGTTGTCTCAGCTCGGTGTGTGCCCCATTCAAGCGTGTGGACCCTCCTGAGGGTCCCGGGAGGGCTCCTGTTTGCTATTTCAGGGTGTGGACACAGTCCCCTTGGTTCTGTGGTTTCTCTCACTGTCACCCTGCTGACCCTAGAGCCTCTCAGAGCCCTGGGCAAGGCGGGGCACCGTGGATGGCCTCCTGACCCTCTCCAGGCTCCTGGACACCCCAGCCGCCCCGCGCTCTGACCTCCAAGCCCTGGTGCAGGAGGGCCTCGCTGGGCGTGCCCTGCCTGCCATACCCATCCTGACGCCACGCTGCCGCTCCTGGGCTTCGAGCGTGCCCCGCCGTGCCCCAGTTCCCTGCCCACGCGATGACTTTGAGGCCCCCTGCAGCACCACTGGGTGTGTCCAACCCCTGGCACCCTTCTTGGAGAAGAACAGGGCCCCTCTGGCCCATGCCACAGCTTTCTGCCACCGAGGGAGGGGCGGCCAGACCTCGGCTGGCGCTGGCATGGAGGAGGCAGGGCTAGGGCAGCTGCGGATGCCCCCTGTTCCGTCCACAGCTGCGCTTTGGGTGCCGAGGGCAGGGATTCGCCTGAGGGCGGCTGCGCAGCGTCCTGGTGGTTCGGGCTGCCCGTCTCAAGCGAGCTCCCTTGGCCCGTGTGTTCCGATTGTCAGTGTTTTTAACTTCGCCCGGCGCTTAATAAACCCTCCACGTGTGGGGAGCAGTCAGCAGTGATCTAAGGACCTGGCTGGTGAAAACTCCCCTCTGAGGCTGACAAGAGAAGCCTCCGAGGCCCGCCCTGCCCCGAGGCACGGCCCAGCCGGCCCTCCCCGCCAGCCACCAGCAGCTTCCAGCTGCAAACCTGGCAGCTGCATGCAGGACGGGAACCCGGGAGTTGGTGTGCGAGGAGGGGGCAGCAGAGACCCCGCTCCCGGCTCTGCAGCCTGGTGCCCCTCGGGCCCCGCCACCGCCTCAGGACCCTCCCCAGACATGGCCGGCTCTCCTGCGGGGGGTGAGGGGCCGCGGGTCTCTCACCTCCTCCAGGGACAGCTGCTCCGCCCCACACCACCTGTCCCCTGATGTCGTCCCTGCTGGTCCCCGAGACCTCCTACTTCACTTTCCTTTTCCCGGAGTTCTCTGCCTCGGCGTCTCGGCCTCCTGTCTGTGAGTGGGCCCGGGGGGAGCCCAGCATCCAGCCCTGGTCCAGGGAAGGGGGCAAGGTGTGGAGCCTGGGGCTCCCTCTGCCACCCGGGTCCTGCCTGGCTTGTGGACACACCCAGGCCACTGCTGAGTGCTCCCCGGGGCCAGGACCCCTCCTTTCCTTAGGGGAGTTGAAGGAAGGGAACCCCAGAATAACTGCAGCGGGTACCACAGAGGCAAACCGTAGGTGCTTAATCAATACCAGTCCTTCTTGGGCAGGATTGGTTTGACCCAAAACCAAAAGTGATGACTGACATGGCCTCAGGAGCCCGGCCCTGAAACTGTCTGCTTCCCGTGGCACGATGCCCGGGGCACTTCCGTCTCCATGGTGATCGGGCAGCCGGAGTCCAGGGGCACCTGCAGCTGCTCGGGTGTCGCGAGCTCCACCCCCCTAGTGTGCACATCTGTGGGGGAGACAGAGGAACTGCCCTGGGAGCCCCCAAAAGCCCGGGGGGCCGGGCTGAGGGAGCGCCCTGGAGCGGAACAGCTGGCCGAGTTATCTCCCGCCGCTGGTCCTAATTGTCGTTATTACAGTCATTAGGAATGTGCCCGCTGCCCCGGAGGGTGACAGAGCCTCTCTCAGGGGCGGAGCCGGGCCACCTGCTCAGCTGCATCCTGGCGACGATGGCCCAGGGGGCGGCCCACAGCCCTCAGCTGGTCGCGGAGCTTGCCCGCTCGGGCACGCGGCTTAGTCCTGCCCTCGACCGGGACGGCTGCACCAAACAAAGCCTTGGCCGCGTTCCCGGGCTCCGCGTCCACGCCTCCTGGCTCGGCAGGACAGAAACTGGCAGGGAGGGCGTGCCAACCTGAGCCCTGGTCCGGTCCTGTGTCCCCTGGCCCCGCTGTGTACCAACATCTGCGGATGACTTCTGCAGGCGTTTCCTCCATGCTTTGCAGGGAAAGAGGCAGAACCCAGCGCCACAGGCAGACCGTGTAATCCAGACGCCACGTCGCCGGGCGTGTGCTTGCGGGCTCATTAGCAAGCCCGCAGGCCGTGACCGTGCGGCTAGTGACAGAGGGACGAGAGGGCCTGGCCACGGCGGCGGGTTTCACACCAGCCCAGGGGCCCAGCACGCGGGGCCACAGCTGGGGCCACGTGGGAGCGTGGGGCACAGGCCTGTGGACACCCAGGTGCTCCGGGCCATTGCTGGGCTGGACGCTGTTCCTGGCCAGGCTGCTGTCTTTCCTCTGTCCTCGGGGATGGTTATGCAAAACCAGAAAGCCCCAGAGCCTGTCAAGCGTGAGGCCCCCCACCCAGGACCCACCGTGGCTGAACGGGGACCCCAAATGTAGATTTGACTGCACGTGTCCCTGCAGCACTGCCCCAGAAGCTGGGCGTCTATGAAAGAAGGCCACGTCCCACCAGTCGGGCAGACAGACAGGAAGACGGGCCAGGCAAGCCACTTACCCATGCAGTAGCTAACCAGGGGGCAGGACGAAGGCCAACCTCATGGTGCCCATGGACACCAGCAGGCAGCAGTGCCTGGCAGAGCAAGTACAGGAGGCATGGCCTAGCCACACCGCAAGCTGGACTGGGTGCCCAGAGCCAGGTCAGGCCCGGGTCCTCTCCTGCCAGCCCACCGCGGGGAGCGCCAAGACGGCCCAGCGGGACCTGAGAGCCTCTGGAAGGCTTCCCAGTGCAGGTGACCTTGAAGATGGGACCCGAGGGGCTCGGGTGAGTTTGCCCCGTGCAGGAGAGCGAGGCCCTCCCCGTGGCAGGTCCCACTCCAGCCGTGGCAGGTCCCACTCCAGCCGGGGCAGGCCAGGGCACTCACGTGCCCAGCTATTTTGGGAGCAGGGTCAGAAAACAAGAAGAGTGAGGGGAGCAGCTGTCCCCCAAGGAGACTCCGGGTTGGAGGGGCCGCCCGGCCAAGGGGCCCCAGGGTCAGCCCACTGGGCAGTGTTATGCGGAGGCCTCAGGAAGACAAGGTCCGAGCCCCAGGGGCCCCAGAAGCCCCAGCACCCACTCTGCTGGCCGTAGCAGAGGAAGGGGAGCAGACAGCAGAAACCACAAGCGGACCGGCCCAGGAGAGGCCCGGAGGAGCCTGACGAGCAGGCGCTGGCAGGGCGGGACTGCCTGGGGAGCGCCGTCGGGAATGGGGGGCAGTTCTCCCGTTTCCTTCTGCTTACACACGATCAGATAAATGGGGTTGGGATCTCCCCAAGATCGATGGTTCACTACGCAAAAAAGGGGTTTCACAGCAGCGTGTGTGCAATGCTCATTTATGTGAAACGGCAGAGGCCCCGTGCCGGATCCGCCGTCTTCCTGTGTCTGTACTTGCACAGAAACTTCCAGAGGCTTGCGCAGGAAACTGTGGCCAGCACTCCCCTGGGCTGGGGCCGGGGATGGGACTAAAAGGGTCGATTTTATTCCTTAAACAGCTTCTGAGGAAAAAAAAAGAAAGCACAGCCGTGGTGAAGGCCTGTGTTTTGCTAAAGAGCACACACAGATAAGGGGGATCAGGGGGGCGGGGTGGGCCTGGAAGATTCCAAGAAGGCTCAGCTCTCGCTCGGCACATCTCTGCCCCAGTCACCCTGAAGGCCGCCCTGCTGTGGCCGCCGCTCCTGCCCTGCGCGAACCAGCTGCGCCCCCTGCCGGTGGGGAGGAGGAGCCCAAGGCGGTCGTGTTCCCTCGACGTCGCCCTGCTTTTCTCCAGGGCTGTATACATTTCTTAAAAAAATGGTACGTGCAGCACAGAGATAAGAGGAGCGCCGCTATTAACGAGCATAGGTGAGGGGAGGATATTCATTATCGTCTTCTGCCTAATGCAGCCCGTTCAAGGCTCTCTCCGGAGTGATCAATCCCTCTCGGGTCAGAGCCCTCCCTGTCACAGAGCCACAGGTCTGTCGTAACTCATGTCACACGAGCCACACCGCTCTCTCCCGAATTTCCTCCATACGGCCCGCCTGGGAGGCCCAGAGCGAGGTCGATAACAAATTTTGGAAACACAGAATTTCACAGCTCATTGTGCAAGCCTTAAGATGACAATACGGAGGATTACTTCCTCCCGAGTGCCCCTGGCTGCTGGCCGTGGTGGTGGGGAGGGAGGCCAGGCCAGGGGAAGCTAGAGGAGTCCTGGGCAGTCTTGAAGCCGGCCTGGGGCTAGCCGGGCCCCTTCGCTGCTGTCACGCCTGGTCAGTGTTGGTGCAGAGGAGGCCAATGTCAGCGGCGCCCTGGAGCCAGGGTGCCCAGGCGGGAAGACTCCCTGGGGCCCCAAGCAGCACCCCCACCCCCAGCCCCATGGCAGGTGGGCCTCCCTTCCAGGCAGCGCTGTGGACATCCGTTCCCAGCAAGCGTGGCCAGACCCTGATGCTCTCACCCCTCCTGGGAGCTGCAGACAGCTGCCTTAGACACAGTCCAGACTGCAGGGCCTGCTCAATAAAATTCCCATCACCCCTGGCCCAACAGCTCCTCTGGCGTCACCACGGCCAAGGTCTAGCCACCCCAGCTGCAGGGGCACGTGGGAGAGGCCACTGGCTGGCCCCAGGCCCCTTGGCTGGAGCAGGGGAGGGGCCCAAGTGGGGTCTGCTCTGTACGTGGGCGGGAGGAGGACCTGAGCCCACTGCCCCACCTCAGCCTCCAGTGTGCGCCCTCCCCCAGCATGCGCCCCGAATCCTGACCCTCCCTGCACAAACTGCCCGCGTCCAGCACAGTGTTCTGCCCCTTCACGCAGGGCCAGCCGTGGTCCGCCGTGAACACTCAGGGGAGGAGGCGCTTCTTCCTGCCCCAAAAGGGAGTCGGAGGCCGGGCCGGCTCCCAGCTGAGGGCAAGTGGAGCCGCCCAGAGGCCCTGGCCGGTAACTGCCCGAGCTTGGGGAGCGGCCGGCCAGGTGTCGGAGGTGAGGATGAGCTGCGGGAGCAGGCCTGCCCACCGCACCCTGCACCACGTTCCCCCACGCTGTGGACCCAGGGCCCCAGACGCCCCCGTGCCCCTCCAGATCCCAAGGTCCCTGAGGGCAGGCAGGAAAGTCTGCCGGCTGAGCAGACACCTCTGGGCAGGGGTAAGGACTGAAGACGGGAAGTGAGCCGCTCAAGTGAATCTGAGCACCCAGCTAGGTTGTTCTAAAAAAAAAAGTAAGCGGATGGGGCTGGGCCATGCTAGTGCACCCGCCTAGCGTGTGCCAGGCTCTGGATTTTGTGCCCAGGATGTGGGGCTGGCGTTGATTTTTTTTTTTTTCCTGCAGGTGAAGAAGACAGAAGTCCCCAACAGTTCCTACTGGGGAGACCTGCGCGTGGTGGCATGCGGCCCGCCCTGGCTCCCGGCTGGCCCTCCGAGGCCGTCCTTCCCGGGGCCCATCCAGAGTCCTCGCGATGGCAGAGCTCCCGGGCTGCTCCAGGAGGTGTGCTTGGGAGCCGCTCGCGGTCTCAGGGCCGCTGGCCGCCGGGCCCCTCTGTCTGGTAGGTGGTGGGTGGCCACCTCCAACTCTCCAGTGAGTTTCCCCCTCAGGTTCTGCTACTCAACCTGCCCTGTCTGCCCTCTCTGCGGCTCCAGGGCTCTCCTCTTCTATGTTAATTTAAAAATTGTATTAGTTCATGTTCGCAGTCCACCGTGAACACACTCCCTGCAGGGTTTGGGCGCATGGACCGGACACATCTTATATCTTTTTATGTTCTTGCCCTCCCCACCATCTCTTCCCATTTGCCAAAGATCTACCTCCCTATCTTCTACTGTCTCTTATTTTGCTGTTCAATTCATTGATGCTTTGGGTTTCCCACATAAGAAAAACCATATGATTTTTAAGCTGGTGGGTCTGAATTATTTCACTTAACATAATGGCCTCGAGGTGCATCCATTTCCTACCATACGATTCCAATGTATCCTTCTTTATGGCAGAGTGGTATTCCATTGTGTACAAATACATTTTTCTTCACCCATTCATCTGCTGATGGAGCTACAGGCTGCTTCCAAGATTTAGCTACATATGGTGAATTGTGCTGCTATAAACATGATAACGCAAGGATCACTATAATAGGATGCCTGCAACTCTACGGGGAGGATACTTAGAAGAGGAACGGCTGGGTTGAATGGAATTTTTATTTTATATATTTAAGGGAATCTCCACACTGGTTTCCATAGTGGTTTTACTAGTTTACATTCCTGCCAACCAGGTAGAAGGATTCCTTTCCCCGCACATCCCTACCAGCCCCTGTTATTGGTTGATTTTCTGATGATAGCCATTTTTTCCGGGGTGAGATGGAATGAAAAATGTCTATTCATTTCAGTTGCCCTTTTTTTGATTGGGTCTTTTATTTAGAGAATCTAATTTTTCTAGTTCTTTATCTATTCTGATATGAGTCCTCTGTCCAAGCTATAGATGGCAAGTTTCTTCCCCCATTCTGGAGATTGTCTCTTCACTCTTTGGTTTTTTCCTTGGCTGTGTGGAAGCTTTTTAATTTGATATGATCCTATTTGCTGATTTTCTGTGTTATTTCTTGTGACTTTGGGGTTCTGCTCAGAAAGTCCTTGCCTATGCCTATGTCTTCCAGAGTTTCATCTACTTTTTTCTTCCAGCAGATTGTTTCTGTTGTAACATTTAGATCTTTGATCTGTTTTGATTTTAGTTTTGATTTTAGTACATCGTGAGAGACACGGGTCTAGACTCAGTCTTCTGCATGTGGACAGCTAACTTTCCCAGTGCCATTTGCTGGAGAGCTTGTCTCTCTTCTAGCGTTTTATTTTGGCCCCTTGGTCAAAGATCAGGTGACTGAATATGTCTAGGCTTGTATCTATTCCTTCTATTCTACTCCTTAGGTCCTCAGGTCTGTTTTTGTGTCAGTACAATGCCGTTCTTATCACTGTAGCTTTGTAATATAACTTAAAATCCATTATTGTGATGCTTCCTGCTTTACTTTTGTAACCCAGGATTGCTTTTGCTATACAACTTTTAGGGTTATTTCCTCCGGTTCTGTGAGGAATGCTGTTGGTGTTTTGATAGAGATTGCATTAAATCTGCATATCAGTTTTAGAAGGGTGGGCACTTTAACAATATTTGTTCTGCCTCTTCAGGAACATGCATATCTTTTCATTTTCTAATATCTTCTTCAGTCTCCTTCTTCAGAGCAGACAATGTAGACATCTTTTACTTCTTTGGTTGGTTAATTCCTAAGTATTTAACTTTTGCTGGATGTTTTTGTGAATGGCGTAGTTTTGCAAATTTCTTTCTTAGTAGGGTCCTTATTGGTGCCCAGGAACACCACTGATTTTTGTGTGTTGACTTTGTGGCCTCTTGCACTGCTGAATTTGGTTACGAATTTGAGAATCTGTCAGTGGAATTTCTGGGGTCCTCTATGTAAAGGATCGTGTCATCTGCGATGTGATAATTTGACTTCTTCCTCTCCTGTACATATTCCTTTCTATTTCTTTCTCTTGCCTGATTGCTCTTGTAAATGTTTTGAGGACTACGCTGAGCAGAAGTGGTAACAGTGTTCACCCTTGTCTCGGGGCTGAATGTAGAGAGACCGCTCTCAGCTTCTTCCTATTTCAGGTGATACAGGCAATAGATTTGTCAAAGATGACTTTTATCAGATTGAAATAGTGTCCTTCTATACCTATTTTCTTCAGAGTTTTTTTGTAATGAACTGACATTGGATGTTTTTAGAGGCTTTTTCTGCATCTATTAAGATAATCGTGTGATTTTTGCCCTTCTGTTTATGTGATGTATTACATTTATTGATTTGTGTATCTCGAACTATCCTCATATCCCTGGGATGAAGCCTACTTGGTCACGGTGTATGATCTGTTTGATGATTTGTTGCATTCTGTTTGTCAGTGTCTTGTGGAGGATTTTTGCATCTATATTCACTAAAGAGATTGGCCTGCAGTTCTTTTTTGTAGTCGGGTCCTTGTCTGGCTTCAGAATCAGGATAATGCTAGCTTCCATGAATGAGTTTAGAAGTACTCCTTCCCTTTCAATTTCATTGAAGAGTCTGAGAAGTATTGGCATTATAACCTCCCTGAAGGTTTATAGAATTCAGCCATGAATCCATCAGGTCTTGGGCTTTCCTTAGTTGGGAGGATTTTTATTACTACTTCAATTTCATTTCCTGTTATTGGATTGTTCAGCATTTTTATGTCTTTTTGATTTAAGTTCAGTAATTCATATGAGTCTAGGAATTTGCCCATTTCTGCAAGATTGTTCAATTTATTGGAGCACACTTTTTCCTAGTAGTGTCTAATAATCTTCTGAACTTGGCAGTGTCTGTTGTGATTTTCCCTTTTTCATTTCTAATTGTGTGGATGATAGTTTTTTATTCCTTGGGTAAATTTAACTAAGGATGTGTCTATTTTGTCTGTTCATTCCAAGAACCAACGCTTTGATTCATTGATTCTTTGTTTTTGTTTTTTGTTGTTGTTTAGTTTCAACTTCATTAATTTATGCTCTGATCTTCAGGATTTCCCTCCTTGTACCAGGTTTGGATTTGGACTGTTCTCTGTCCAGTTTCGTGAAGTGCACCATCCGCTTGTTTATTTGACCTCATTCTGTTTTTCTAATGTGGGCATCCGCAGCAGTGCAGCTCCCTCTTAAGACTGCTTTCATTATGTCCCACAGGTTCTGGTATGTTGTACTGACATTATCACTTGATTCTAGGAATTATTTAATCTCTCCTTTGATTTCTCCTGTGACCCACTGAATGTTCAGGAGTCAGTTATTTAATGTCTACTTATTAGTGGAATTCCTGTGGTTTCCTTTGAGATCGGTTTCTAGTTCAGTGTGCTGTATCTACTAGGATACATAGGATGATTTAGATTCTTTTGTATTCATTTAAGCAGGTTCTATGGACTAATGTGTGGTCTATTTTGGAGAAAGTTCCATGTGCTGCTGAGAAGAATATGCGTTCTGTTGTAGCATAGTAGAACACTCTGTAGATATCTATTAAGTCCATTTGTTGGAAGGTGTGGTTCAGCTCTAATATTTGTTAATTTTTTGTATAGTTGATCTCTCTGTGAAAGTGAGGGTATTGAAGCCTTCACTACGACTGCATTGGTGTTTATTTGATCTTACATGCCCAGCAGTAAAGATAGGTGCACTGATATTCGGTGCATATAGATTGACAATGGTTATTCCTTCCCTTTGAATTGTTGCTAATACGTAGTGACCTTCTTTGCCTCTTCTGATCAGTTTTGGTTTGAAATGTACTTTGCCTAAGAATACAATGTATACCCCTGCTGCTTTTAGGGGTCCTGATGCATGGGATATTGTTTTCCATCCTTTGATTTTTAGTCTACGCTATCTCCTTTAGTAATTTTTTTTTTTTCTGTTTTTGGAACAGGGTTTCACTATGCAGGTCAGGCTGGCATTGAACTCAAAGTGATCTTCCTGGGATTATAGGTGTGAGACACCATGCCCAGCTTCCTTTAGAGTTAGATGAGTTTCTTGAACGCAACAGAATGTTGGATTCTGTTTTTGTTTTTGTTTTTGAGACAGGGTCTCTCTCTGTAGATCAGGCTGGCCTTGAACTCACTATGTAGCTCAGGCTGGCAACAAACTCAAGATGATCCTCCTGCCTCAGCCTCCTGAGTGCTGGGACTACAGGTGTGTGCCACCATGCCAAGTTCTCTTATTTTTATATAGTCTGTTAATCTGTGTCTTTTAATTTATGATTTAAGGCCAATGACATTGGGAGTTATTGCTGAAAAGTATTACCCTATTTCTGTCATTGCATAACTTTTCTGTTGTTTACTTCTTAATTTTGCACCTTTTTGGGGCAACTTTTTATTTAATTACTCACCTTGTTTGATGTGTTCATTCCATCCAGCGTTTTGATAAGCAGAAGCAGGTCTGTTATGGTATCTTTGTTGTCTAAAGATTTTCTCATATTGTAGGCTCCTTCTCGGATGCAGTTTCTCAAAGGTAAAATCTCCATTTCCAGGATGAGAGAAGTCGTGCTCATGTGGGCGTACCTGTGTGTGTTGGGAAGGTAGCTGTGTAGGGAGGCGTGGTGGATGTGTTTTACTGGGTAAGGGACCCAGAGCCTCTTGTATGCTAAGACCCCTATTTTCATTCCCAGAAGTCTTTTTAAAGAAACAAAAGTGCTGTGGGATTGATAAAATCCTATCTACTTGTTTTGGAAAATGTAGAAACAGGCATAAAGAGCCCACCACAGGTTACAGTGAGCTTGAGAAGGCTCGTGTATTGGTGATGGGGCTGTGAGCAGGTGTGAGTGTGTGCGCACACCCTTGGAGAGGTGAGGCTGCCCAGGCGTGGTCAGTGATTTTCACACTTGGCCCTCTGCGCCCTCGGGACACCCAGGTGCTCTTGCAAGGACCTCCCTACCCTAACCTGATGCTGCTTCCTGGTTTGGTGACCAGGAGGCTGGCTGACCACAGCTGTGAGAGCTTCTACCACTCAGGGAGCTGGACATCAGGAGCCCAGGTCCCCACCTGCCACGGCTGTCACCTCCACAGGGCCACGAGCCAAGAAGCTTTCCCCATGGTCCCCCCTGAGGTGCAGGCCAGACCCCAGGGGGCGTGGGGAGCCCTCTCCCTCACTCTGAATCCAGTCCGCGCATCGTCTTCCCTGAGTGGCATCGCCGTCCGAGCCTCTGACACCTGAGGAGTCGGAGGAAGCCCAGCTGTCACAAAACATGCTCACTCCTAGCACTGACGGTGTTCCTCCCCTCACCGGGTTCCCGATGACCTTACAGAGGCTCCTTAGTGACACTGCCCTGCTGGTCACTTAGACGGCTGCACCCTGAGCCAGGCCAGCCCCCTCCACCGTGGGAGATGAGCCTACGGGGAGCACGTTGCAGAAAAACCAGCTGTGGGTCTTACGTGCCTGAGGCCGTGGCTAGGGGTTTGGACCAGGGCGCTGGGTCCCCGAGTTCCCCATGGTGGAGCCTGACCACAGTATTTTCGGCCTGGAAATACTTGCAGGGTGGGAGTTGCCCTGCACCCACATGAACCCTAAAATAATTTCTACAAAGTGGCAGCAGAACACCTTGTGGGGACACCGCGTGCTCCTGCAGGCCCCCCAAAGGCAGCATGGACCCACGGCCTCGGCTGATCAACAGCAGCCCTCTCTTCTGGCTACAGGCAGCAGCAGACATGTAGTCCGGGAGGAGCCGATAAAGGCGTCTGTCTGTCTGTCTGCTTGGATCTCCCAACCAGCCTGGCCCCTGCCCTCCCAGTGCAGTTCCTGGGCCGGGCACCTAGCCTCCTCCCTTCCGGGCTGGTCTCCAGCAGCGTCGCTATGGTGTAGAGGGGATGGGGCTGCCCATCGTGACAGAGCAGGACACTGAGGCAGAGAAGGGCGGGCACCAGCCTCTGGGGACGCTGGGTGAGCTGACGTCTGGGGCTCTTGCCGTGCTGGCTGGTGACTTTGCCCGGACACGGTGAAGAAGGACCAGCCTGGCCCCCAGCTGCGGGTTTTGGTGTGGGTGTCCTTGAGCCCGTAGACCCTGAGCCTTCTGTACTGGACGGTGGGGACTGGGCTCTCTGCTCCGAGAAGGTCAGGCAGTGGTAGAGGAGAATGAGGTGAAACAGGTCAAGCGCCCCATCTGCCCCCCTCCTGGGACAGTGCTGGCATGGGAACGTGGCAGCTGCTGCCAGCATCAGGGACGTACATCCAGGCTCAGGTGACAAGGGGGTGGACAGGAAGCTGTGTGTCTGGAGAGAACTGTGACTCTCACAGCTCCCCCGTCACAGCAGGGACCAGGGCCTGTGAGCTCCCCGAAGGGGCCCTGGCATTGCCACCCTTGTCGCCCTGGGCCCCTCTGGTGGCCCTTCGGCAGCACCCAGGGACTTGGGGCACACCCCCACCCACGGTGGGTGGGAAGAGGTGGGTCAGGATGGGGCTGAGGGATCCTGGCCAACATCCGTCGTGGGGCGTCCCCACCAGAACCTGGGCCGGTACGGAGGGCTGGACCTGTTTCTACAGCCAGGCAGGACCCTGGGCACTTCTGTGGGCCCTGGTTCCTTCCCGAGGGGGCAGGAGGAGGCTTCCAGATGCAGACTGTCTGCCCTGGACCGCCCCCAGGTGTGGGCAGGGCAGACACAGATTCAGCGACAAGATCTCTTTCCTTGTATGCAAAACGGGTGGAGCTGGAGCCAGGCTCCGGCCACACCCACTGGAGGATAAAAGTCTGGGCTCACAGTGAAGTGCTGAGTAAGTGTGTAAATAGTTTGATAAACTGCAAGAGCGGGAGAAAAACACCGAGGGAGCAAAAAAGAAGAGCAAAGAGGCTGGAAGAGCAGGCTACTCAGCCGCACTCGGAGCAAAGGATGCCAGGCTGTGCAAAGGCCCCGGGGACCTCCACCTCAGAACCAGCCTGCTCACTACGGTGTGTCCAGCTCCTGGTTCTGTATCCAGTGCCCCAAGACAGCCTGCCGCAGGGCTCACAGGGAGCCCCCGTGGTCACTAGGACCTTCCTAGCCCTGGGCCTCTGCCGAGCGCACAAGGCCAAAGCAAGCTATGAGCCCGCAGCCTCACCCCTCACGTCTGGGGAGGTCTTCATGTACTTCGTGCTGTCACTGGACGTGGGGCCACTCGGATGATCTGTGGTGACCCCATCCTGAGATCCCTCCCTGCGTGTCAGCTGCAAGACTCTCTCCCTTCAGCAGGGGCCATGGCCCTGCAGCCTGGGCTTCCTGCACTTCCAGTGGGAGAGGACCGAGGTGCCTCCCTCCGGGTCACCCTGACAGGGACAGGTGAGTGACAAGGGTCCTCGGAGGCCCTGATGCTGGGACAGACGGGACAAAGCACTCACCTGGAGTCACAGAGTCGGCCAGGACTCGCAGAGCGAGGAGAGGAGCCCCCGGCAGTGAAGACACAAAGAGCTGGAATAGAACCAGATTAGAAGATCACTGGGGTTCCTTTTGTTGATGGAAATTTCTAAAATTAGATTCTGGTAATGGTTGTACCGTTGTGTGAATTTACTAAACACTATTGAATTACACATTTAGAATGGGTGATCTTCATGATCTACAAACTCCTCGTCGATATAGCTGTTGGAAAAACAAATCCGTCTACCCAGGGCATCCAGGGCTTTCCGGAGTCCCGAGTGCCCTTAGCTCCGCAGCCAGGACGAGGCCGGGGACGGGGACGTGGCCGGGCCCTGGGCCAGGTGGGCAGCACATGGCAGGGAAGAGGCTGTGGGAGGCCGGCGGAGGCCCGGGGAGTCTGCACCCCACCTTCTCACTGGGCTCAGTCTGCTCGCTGGGCCTGCCCGAGCGCCTGCACACAGGCCTGGCACTATCTGCTTGCTCAAGTTGCCCATCCTGGCTCTGCCTGGAGGTGGAGGGCGGAAGGTCAGGCGACTCCGATAATCCGTGGTGACCCCATCCTGAGATCCCTCCCTGCGTGTCATCTGCAAGGGTCTCTCCCTTTGGCGGGGTTATGGCCCTGCAGCCAGCGGCTGTGGATGTACCGGCCTGGGCTGGTTGGACTCGGCCAGGCCCGGCCTCCTCCCGCAAGCTCAGGGCCGAGCGGCTTGCATCGCCTCTGAAGAATGTTTGCTGTCTTTCCAGCTGGTGTCTCTCAGACTTGAGGTTCCTCTCCACGCTTCCCGGTCTCATCCTCCACTCCATTCTGGCCTCGGTCACCTCTCCTGGCCCTGGCCCTCACCTCTGCGTGAGCTGCATGACCCATGCCTCAGTTTCCCCAGGTGGGAATGGGGCCTCATGGGGCCCTCCACCGCTCCTTGCCCTGTGACACCGCCTCAGAAGCCTCCGACTTGCCTCGGGCACCGTGCCCACCCAGGCAGGGGCGGGAGTCCTGGGAACTCAACGCCCCTAGCCTCTGACACCCCACGCCTGTGCCCCAGGTGAGGCAAGGGGCCCCTGCATCCACCTCACTTGTGCTTGGAGGCTGCTCTGGGAACCCAGCGGGACCGGTTCAGCCCAGACCTGTCGCCTGCGGTGTGTGTCACCCCCAAGCAAGGACACACAGGTAACCCTGACCGCAACCCTGATAGGCTGGGTCTCACTGACCCCCGCTTCACCCCTCAGGGGGCAGAGGTCTCCGTGGCATCTCGCCCAGGAGCGAGGATCACAGGCCAAACAGGGAGTGTTGACGTGGAAACTCACATGTCACGAAAACAGCCACACCCGCGTGGCCCTGAGTGCTGACAGAAGAGACCCGACACCCAAACTCCGACCCCCAGGGCTGGGGCGGTGGCCGGACCTCTCAGGAGCTCAGTTTGCTCACCTGAGGGACAGGGGTGATAAACAGTACCCCTGCCTGTGACATTCACGCAGACTCACAACCCAGCTCCCCAGGAGCTGCAGGGCAGAAGCAGCCCAGGTCCCTGGGCAGGGGAGGGAGGGCATCGTGGTCCAGGCACACTGCAGGATGGCACTCGGCCAGAGAAAGGATGAGTCTTACCCGAATCTGTAGCCCCAGCGTACTGGGAGGCGGAGGCAGGAGGGTCATACATTAGAACCCAGGCTGGGCAACTCAGTGACTGAGACAAACGCTGTCTCAAAATAAAAAATAAAAAAAGGACTGAGGCTGTAGCTCAGTGACCCTGACTTCAGTCCTCAGTGGAGTCTGACAGAGGGCACTGCGTGGGCCAATCTGACGCATGCTGTAAGTGAGAGAAGCCAGGCTCCAAGGCCACATGCGATCGCTCTGCTTCCTGGAAACGTGTGGAACAGGCAGATGCACAGAGGGGCTGGAGGGGCTGCAGAGGCCGAGGCGGAGTGGGGCGTGGCCACTCAGTGGGCACAGGGTTTCCATTTCAGGTGGATAACAACGTCCTAGAGCCAGAGCTGCAAGATACACCACATTCTGGTGCGTTCAGCACCGCCAGATGCTTCCTCTCCAAGTGGTCAGTTTATGTTCTTTTCTTTTTTGTTATTTTGAGACAGGGTCTCACTATATAGTCCAGGCTGGACTTGAACTCGCTCTGTAGCCCAGGCTGGTTTGGAACTCACAGAGATCCTCCTGCCTCTGCCTCCTGAGTGCTGGGACTACAGGTGTGGGACACCACGCCCAGTTAAAATGGTTAGTTTACATGCTGTGAATTTCACTTCCCTGTTAAAGCCGGTCCCTGCTGCCAGGGCCCTGGTGAGAAGGAGTAACCGGGTTAGGTTCAAGCGCTAGCTCCCCAGTGGAGGAGCAGCCCCATGGCGGACTTTGTGTTGCAGAAATGAACCCAGCACCTGGTGAAACCTGTGTAGTTAGTTGCTCAAAGAAAACTCTGAGCAACCACCATGTGAAACTGGCCCACAGTGGTGACATCTGCACGCCTGTCACGCCCAACCAAGAAGCAGCACCTGAGGGTTTTGCTTCTGAAGAGAGAGTATCAACCCTGATCAACCCTCCTGAAGCACAGTCTCCGAGCACTCACAGGGCAGGATCAAAGACAGCTGCCTTCAAGGCTGCCCCACGGTCTCCAGGGGAGATTAAGCGATGGGCTTGCCTGGAGCCGTGAGTCACAGCTCGTGTCCAGGACAGCAGCCTCGGCGACCCATCCCCCGCTCTGCTTGGTCCTGCTGTGACGTCAGCTGCCCTTAAGCTGGATTAGAAGGGCGGCTGGTGACCTGGGCCTGTTTGTGTTCTGTGCTCGGACATCGTGTCTGTGAAGCTGCACGGAGCTGAGAGGCATCTGGTGATAAGGTAACTAGGGAAGGAATTTTTCAGGACGGAGCTTTGGAAGGGGATTCAGAATAGACGGGCCATAAATCACAGGACTCTGTCTGGGCTGGCGCCCCTAAATCTCCCCACAGCACGGCGGCAGCCCCCTAAGACTCCTCCTCCCTCGGTGCTTGCCTCTGTTGAGAAGCGTGAGCTGCTGATCAATACGGTTGAGACTCACACTCAGGACCCTTGTGGTCTAGAGCTATCCAGAAGGAAGCCCGGCGTCAAGGACAATTGTTTTTGGTTTTTTTTCCCCAAAGGAATGGGAAAAGGTTATCAAACACCGGACAAAAGTACGGATAAGATGAACGAATTCACATTTCATCTTGATGATGAGCAGTGACCCATGTGATGAGCCTGCGGACTCCAAGGCCGGGGCTTCAAGGCCGAGTCCTGGGGTTCAGCGACTCCCCAGGGCTGCTTGCACGTGTGCTTTTCTGGTTTGGTTTAGAGGAGGGAACCTAAGGATGGGGACAAGAGGTCCGGCCTGCCGAGTCCTGGCTAAGATTTAAAAATCAGCTCTCCAAACAGTGCCGTCCCCAAGTTCTCCTGGCCACCCGTGGGCAGGTGCACCGGGGCTCGCCCGCCCGTCCGCCACGCCGGCGCGCCGAGGCTTACAGTGTTTATGTTATTTGTCCCCACTCCGTGCTGCGGAGGCTTTGCGGGGCTTAGGAGGCGACGCGGGAACCGCCAGATGAACTAGAGGAGGGCGACAGAGATGCGAGGTGGGAACAGAAGGTCCAGAGTCACTGCCAGGGGCCTCGGGGGCAAAGGGTGTCTGTGCCCGCCTCCGGGTTTGTCGCCGAGCCTGGGGGGCGGGACAGAGGAGCGGGGTCCTGCTTACCGCCTGCAGCCCTGCCCCCCACCGGTGTCCTCTCTCCTCTGGCGTGGGGACCACTGTCTCTCGACGCTGCCAGCTTCCTGTGAACCTGCTGGACGTCTCCAGGCCGCCGGTGACGGCTCCCAGGGAGAGCGCAAGAGCCCTGTGCAGGTTGTCCCTGAATGCCCAGGACTCGGGCCCAGCCGGTGCCGGGCAAGTGAACGAACGAATACACGAGCACATGAACAAATGAATGGACGCGGTCAGCCAGGACAACTCGTGTCTCCTGGTCGGGCCGAGGCACAGCCAGGAAGCAGCTCTCCAAGGTCACAGACGTGGGCGGGGCGAGCCCTGCTCCGCCTGTGGCCTCCGCCCGGTTGCTGAGCTTCTGTGTGTCTTCACCCTCTCTGTCTGTACGCGGGGACAAGAGCAGCGCCCTCCTCAGAGGCCGGCCGAGGGACGCGGGGTTGCTCCCCGCCGTGCATCCCGTGGGTACCAGGCTCGCCGCGGCAGGGTGGCCAGGCCTCCTGCTGCTGCGCTGGGTGTGGTTCCGAGCTGGTCCGGCTATGCGTGGACGAGGTGCCCAGCCTCCTGCCCCATCTCGGCCGCCCACACGGTGTCCCTGCCGTCACAGCCCCTGTGTGTCCAGCCATGCTGTCGTATCCGCAGGGGTGTGGTGCGCAGCCTGGACTCCTCCAGAGAGGCCTAGGACTGCCGGGCCTGGAGCGGGGCCTCGCGGCTGCAGAGTGGAGCTCGGGGAGAGGAAGGGAGGGCAGGAGGGGGCTGGACCCCAAGTCCTACCCAGGCCACGGCAGAGGCTGACGCTGGCGGGCGGGGTGGGGAGAGCACAGGCTTTGTTTATTTACTTTGTTTGGGTTCTTTGGAGACAGGGTGGCCCTATGCAGCTCAGGCTGACCCTGAACTCACTGTGCAGCCCAGGCTGACCTTGAACTTGAACTAGTCTTTCTGCCTCAGCCTCCCGAGTCCTGGGACCACAGGTGTGTGCCACCACACAGGGCACGAGGTTTTAATGAGGCGGCAGGGCCGGCGTGGGGGATGGGCGGGATGCCGCCCCAGGGGAAGAGCCATACTGGAAGTCTCCGAGGTGACAGGAGGGACAGGGGCCTGAGCTACATTCATCCATCAACCCAGTCACTCACAACCACTTCCTGTGTGCCCTCCACGTGCCCAGTGGGGCCGGGCACGGACCTCCAGTCTGGCTCTTCCATTCTTCCCCTGAGGAGCGCAGATGGCGTGTTAGCCGCCAGTGCCAAGACGGAGATGCAACTGAAGGCCAGAAACGTCCTTACTCTGGAGACAAAGCCTAGGGGACAAGCACGCAGCAGGAGGCCAGCAGATGCAAAGGCCCTGGGGTAGCACTGAGGCCCTGGTACTCACTAACCTTGTGACCTGAATGACTGTGATGGCATACGAAGGGGAGAGAGCACGGAGAAGGCCAGGGAGGCGGAGACTGGGGTCCCCAGGGGTCCAAGGGCTTTGTAGGGATTTGGGTCTGGCCGAGTGACCAGGAACCTTTGGCTGTCACCCGGGACCGAGGAGGTGAAGGGGGGAGGGCAGGAGCAGGGGCCAGGAGTCTGCCATGTCGCTGGGGCGGGGGGCAGAAAGACAGGGGTCCAAGAGGCCCCACCTGAGACGGGAGCTGCTAGTGCCTAAGGACAGCGCCATCTTGGCCTCGGGCGCCTGGCAGATCCCAGGACACCTCTCGGTGGACACTGCACAGGGCACTTGGGCAGCAGGGCCCAGGGTCAAGGTGAGGTCCCACTGCAGACGTCAGCAGGCTTTGCCAGCCCCAGAGAGCGATTTACAGCCTCGGGCCGAAGGAGGTCACCAGGAGGGACCCTGATGCTCCTCCAGGGACCTCCTCTGTTCGCCTGGCTCTGGGGCAGGACCGTGTCTGGTTTTCTCCGAACCTCGGCCCCAGCCCCGTGTGTGGCGCAGTTCCCCTGGCCCTGCTGGTGTAATGGATGACTTACCGCAGGCCACCAGGGCAAGACTGCACCCCACGACCCCTGGGTCCCCTTTCCAGGCCCGGCTCCCCTTCCCCCGAGACCCAGAGAGCCTTTCTGAGCTGAAGACACTAAGAAGAAAGAGTCCTGTGTGCCGAGGGTGATTACAGCATTCAGGGCATTGATTGCTTCTTTCTGGTGGAATTGTCCACGCTAATGAATTCTAAGCAGATCTCTTTTTGAAAGAGTGGCTCTCCCTCCATCCCTATGGCGACCATGTGTCCCAAAGCCTGGACCAGAGGCGCTGCCTGACACCCGAGGCTGACGGATGGCCCAGAGCCTCGGCGGCACATTTACAGCCTGGCTGTCTCCCCTCCGTCCCTCATTTATTCCTTGTGCACGCCAGGCAGGATATTAAGAACTCACAGGCTCTGTTATCTGCGAGCGTGTCCGCACTTGTAATGGGTTGACTTCGGTAAACCTACTTGGGAGGGTGTTATCTCCGGCACACGCTCCGCGGTGGGAGGAGGGCGCCTCCGGGAGCCAGCTACTATTTGCACTAAATTTTCCCATTTTCTGCCACCATTGGCAGCCAGTGGAACCAGCTTCCCAGGGAAGGTGAGGCTGTGACAGATGAGGCTGGCGCTGGGCAGCGGACGAGCCCACTGGGCCGAGTGCCAGTCCCCACACCGCCACTGCATAATCATCACAGCGAGCGCTAATGGGGCACTTTAAAGGTGCCAGGCCCCACGCCAAGTGTCCTCTACGAGCCGCCTCATCGAGACTTCCCGAGCTCCCTGGGAGATGCAGATCATGGTTATCACTACTCTGCAGACAAGCCACCAGGTCTCAGAGAGGCTGAGCCAGTTTCACAGAGACACACAGCCCGTGGGGGGGAGGTCACAGCAAACTGTCACCAAGCACCTCCCCCGCCCCGGTTCCCAGGGCCCGACCTGTGTTAGTCCATCCTTTACTGTATCCCGTCTGCATGGAAGAGCAGGCCCGGGCAAGGAAGGAGACAGGGGCACGACACATGAAGTAGCTTTCTCAGAGGCTCCTGAAGGCCGCAGCCTTGCCCACCTCTGCACCTGCCCTTTCCGAGGTCAGGCAAGCAAACCAAAGCTGAGTCTCCGGCCCCACCCGCCTCTCCAGCCCAGGGGCGCTGAGTTGGGCTGTGTGTCCTCCCAGGACCTTCTAACCCTTTCTGTGCCTCTGGCTGCCCATCTCTAGACAGGGGGACACGCTGTCTGGTACGGCACATGCCCAGCATGTAGAAAATGCACCCCCTTCTCAGCCCACCTCCCGGGGGCAGTCGTGTTGGACGAGGGCAGCACCAGGTCCCCACCTTGGCCCTTCAGATGTGCAGCCTGGGCCTCCGTCCATGCCCACCACGTGCGTGCCCTGCATGGCAGGAGGCCCCGGGGACCCCTCCCCACCAGGGCGCTGTCCTTGCTCCCTCAGGTCTCCAGGTGGCGTCCACAGGTGAGCAGAGCCGCGTTTACCAGCACACGCAAAGGCAGGGCCGCTCCCTGGCAGAAGGAAAAGTCTAGAACCAGGCATAAAATCTCCACGGCTTGGTTTTTAAGATTCACTGATCCTTCCTACTCACAGCACAAACAGCTTACTTTCAAATTAGTCAGCCTGAGAGTGAGTCACTGCCTGCCGGCCCCGTGCGGAGAATACTGATGCTGCGGCCCGCCCCGCTGAGCAGTCCCTGCTGGGCGCGCTGGAGGCTGTGCCCGCCGCAATTACGCCCCCGCTAGAGGCGCAGCCCGAAGCGGCACCCACACAGGGCGCGGGCCTCGCATCACCCCTGCCCACGCCGCCCCCGCCAAGGCCGGGGCGGCAGATCACCCGCGCCGAGAGGCCACATGAGTCACGGCTGACAAGGGAGAGGCTGGAGCAGACTCGCGTTCTGCTGGACACAGCGGGGGCTGGGGAGGAAGCACAGGGACGGGGGCGTCACATTTGGGGCCGGGGACAGAGGCCCCCCCGGGCTATGCCCACACCAGGCAGGGACCCCTGGGAGCCCCTCATCACACGTCGCTCACTCACAGCCTGTCTGGGCTCTGAGCTGAAGCCCTTTTACACTGGGGGTCAGGAGGTGGGCCCGGGGTGCGAGCGTGAGCTGTTCTGGAGGGGGTGGGGAGGGCTTCCGGCGGAGGAGGGCAGATCAGCCGGGCTGGGGCCGTGGCGGTGGGGGGACAGTGGCAGCGGCCAGGAGGTCCTGTGACGCTGACTGAGGACCAGAGCTGCGTGGCGGAGGGGCCAGGAGGCTGCGGGGTCCAAGTGGGAGGAAAGCTGTGGCCTTGCGGGACCGCCACCCCTGGGGCAGAGAGCCACCAGGAAACCTGTCCACTGTCTGGCCCCGGAGGAAGAGGGCAAGCAGGGGGAGGGAGGCGCCCGGCCTCCCCTACATCCGCCGTGTGCTTGTCCGCCGCGGCGGACCCGGGGCGCGCAGTCCCACCGTCTCCCAGGGGGTCTGGATCCTCCCACTGCCCCGTCCAGCGGGCCAGGCGCGTCCCGAGACTGCGCCACAGCGAGGCGGGGACACCGCAGAAAGCCCAGGCCAGGCCCCCACACAGGCACCAGAGGGGGCAAAGCGAGGGGCCCTGGAGTAGGGGGGACCTGGCAGGCGGGAAACGGGAGCCTGGCCCCAAGGCTGAGCGCCGGCCAGGGCAGTTTTCCTGCTTTTTACCCTTAGAAAGGGCTCCGGGGATAAGGGCCTTGAGCAGCAAAGCCAGTCCTGACTATGAGCTCCAGGACTGGCACCGCCCTGGGTCCCAGCCACCGCCTGAGACTCCTCCATCTCTGCCTGCGGGGTCTCCCTTCTGCCCCCCAAGACCCAAGGACAGTGAATCCTCAGGCCTGTGCATCTCATCAGCCGCCTCCGCGGGTTTGTTTGTTTGTTTAGACACAGACACACACATGCACACACACACACACACACACACACACAGGTCTTGTCCCAAGCCCTCCACTTCCCAGCGGTGACACTAACCCAAGTATGCCTCCCCCGGGAAGCACTTCCTGTGCCGGGGGACACGCGTGTCTTTACTGGGGCTGGCTCTGGACAGCACCGTGCCCGTTTCCCTCCTCTGTGGAGAGTTCAGGGCCAAGCCTCCTGAGGACGCCTCACTTGTGGGTGCAGGGACCCCGATATTACCGAGCGGGGAGGGTCTCGCTCACATCACCCTGGGCCCCTCAGCATGTCCCTGTCCCCTCCTTGAGGGATGTCTCACTCAGCAGAGTGTCCCTGGGTGAGACTGTTGACCACAAGGACATCAGCACTTGAATTAAAAAATAGAGTACTTGGTATTTGTGTCCAGTCAGCGACAGTTTCCTATAGCTATCAAGCAAATACAAAACCTATTTCCAAGTTCCCTGATGTGCTAGTTACAATTTCAGCACAGTACAGGGGTATTAAAATGATGTATTTTGGAGCAAGTTATGGTGATACATGCCTGTAATCCCAACGCTTCAGGAGGCTGAGGCAGAAGGATCACAAGTTGGAGCCCAGACTTGGCAGCTTACTGCTTTAGAGAGATCCTATCTCAGAATAGCAAATCAAAAAGGGCTGCAGAATTAAAACAGCATTGAGATTTCATCTCACCCCAGTAAGAATGGCTAGCATTAAGACATGAGCCAACTACAAATGCTGGCGAGGCTGTGGAGAAATAGGAACCCTTCTCCACTGCTGGTGGGAATGCAGACTGGTGAAACCACTGTGGAAATCAGTTTGGAGATTCCTCAGCAATCTAGGTCTAGAGGTCCCATTCAACCCAGCTATCCCCCTGCTGGGTATTTTCCCAGAAGATCTGAAGACATCATATCCCAGCGATATATGTGCACCCATGTTTACAGAAGTGCAATTTGCAATAGCTAAATTGTGGAAGCAACCCAGATGTCCATCCACTGAGGAATGGATAAAAAAGTTGTGGTATTTTTATATAATGGAATATTACTCAGCTATAAAGAAAGATAAACTTGAGGCTTTTATAGGTAAATGGTCACAACAAGAGACCATAACCCATACGTGAAATAAATCAGACCCGCATGTGTAAACAGCATATTGTCTCCCTAGTGTAAGAACCTGAGAGAGTGAATAAAATTAGGAGATATGATAGACAGTGTGAAATGAAAGGAAACTGCTCAAAAGTAAAGAACAACTGGGGTGAGGGAAAAGAGAAAAGAAGGGGAAAATTATGTATATCTGTATGCACAGGACAGCTAACATCGTTGTACTACTGACTCCTATCACCTTATTGAAAGGAACAGTTAATGATTAATTATTTGATCAATCTTGCGTGTCTGTATTTGTTTTCCTGAGCAACCACTTTGAAGAAATCAATAGGTAATACAACAACCATTAATTTCCTATCACCTTGTCTGTGATTCAGTATTGCTCGTGTTGTCCTTGTGTTATTTTGTAAATGGATGTGTGTTTGTTAATATGTTTTCGTTCTTCTATTTTTTAAAATTAAAAAACAATTTAAAAATCCGAAGAAAAGGGCTGCAGATGTGGGTCAGTGTGAAGGTCCTGGGCTCAATCCCCAGGATCGAAAAGGAAAAATACAAAAACAGGAAGAGAAAGAAAGAAAGAAAGAAAGAAAGAAAGAAAGAAAGAAAGAAAGAAAGAAAGAAAGAAAGAAAGAAGGAAAGAAAGAAAGAGAAAGAAAGAAAAAGGAGAGACAGAGAGAGAAGCAAACAAACTGCTGTGTTTCGCTCCTGTGCCAGGTGCAAGGTGATCCAACCTAAGCCTCGGTGTCGCCCCTCGCCCACTTTTTCTCGGTCACCCTTCTCATCCAGTGGAAGTGGCCCTGGCTCCATTTCTGCACTAGGAAGATGACGACCTCCAGCGGCTCAGCCCCACTGAAGACGGCCCAGTGGGCTGCAGCAATCAGGGACGGAGACCTAGTGGCTACTTCTGCTCCTCCCAGCCGGAAACCCAGAGGCGACTCGTCCCACGATGTTCAATATTAGGAAATTATTTCTTAAATATATTTCATTAATGCATACCAATTTGACAGAATTTTGGGCTTTGGTGCAGTGTTTGCATACAGTACAAGCTATATTTTGAAATAATTGCATCTTCCAACGCCCGAAGGCCGGGGTCAGCTCACAGCGGGGCGCAGCGTCGGGAGACCTTTCCGGCTTCCGGCTGGGGCGGTGTCCCCGAGAGCCCGGCCTGGGGCGGGGTCTGCAGAGACGGCTCAGAGGACGGCGTGAGGTGACCCTGGCCGTGAGTGAACACACCGCCTTGACCAGGCACATCTGTGGAACCGCACTGACTTAATGAACGCCTACTGAAACGCAAATCTTGATTTTTTAAAACCGTGTTAAAGTACTTGTACTACTTGACTGGGTCCGGGCACAGCCGGGAAGGGTGACAGGCCTGCACACAGCACAGCACCCTCGCCAGCCCGCCTCCAGAGCCTCTCATCTCTCCCGGCTGAAACTCTGCCCACAGACAACACCCGACACCACGCCTCCTGTCTCGACGGAGCTGCCTCTGCAGGGACCTCAGATAAGTGGGATCCTACAGTCTTTGTTCTTTTGTTCTTCATTCTCCTCAGTAGAATGTTCTTGCAGTATATCTAGGTCGCCTGTGCCACAATTCCCTTTTGAAGGCTAAATACTATTCCACTACACAGAGAAAGCATGTTTTGCCTCTGCGTGCCTCCATCTCCTGGGCATGCTGCTCCTGTCTCTCGGCCACTGTGAATGATCCTGCCGCCCACACACAAGGACCAATACGAACCCTATTTAACAGTGTGTCTGCGGCTGGGAGCAAATGCAGCCTCTCTCACCTACTGAACCCTCTTCCACCCTCGAGCGAGGTTCCCTGAGGAGAAACTGAGGCACGAAGGACGGTGGCATGCCGAGCAGGGACCGGGGGCGCTCCAGCACACTGTGTCTCTTCCCTCTGGTCCTGGAAGCCTGTTCGAGGCCAGCGAGTCAAGACCCTCTCCTGGACAAGTGTCTAGTTTCTGCATCTCGCTAGAAAGTCCTGGCAGCTTGGGCATGAAATGGGGCCACCCTCCGCAGGCCCCTGCCTCCCACAGCTGGGCCTCCGGGAGACAGCGCCCTCAGGGCCACCGCAGGTGCCCAGCTGCATACCACCCAGAGCCACGAGAGGTGGTGCCCCCTCCCTGGAGCTGCTTGTGTCCCGCGGAGCGCCGCGCCCCAGTGTCGATCCCCCACTCTTGGGGCCCAGCTAAACCCCGCGTGGCCCCTGCGTCCTCACCCACCTCTCTTCCCACCCCCAGCCCACCAGGCGCCTCACCCCCAGCTCCAGAACCCAGTGCCCTGCCTGCCACATGCCTCGTGGACCCCTCTGCCGCCAAGCACCCCCAGAATCACAAGCCCGCACGAGACCCAAGGCCCGCTCTTGGGTCAGGGCCCAGCTCCACCTTCCGTAGCCCTCAGCCCTCACATTTGTAAAAATTCTGCCTCTCACGCATGCCGTGAGCATCTGGGGTCCCCCTTTCACCTGCTCCCTGCTCAGAGAGCTCCCCAGAGCCCTGTGTCACCCCTTCCCACAAGCCCAGGAGCCCTGGGGCTGGGGCGCTGCAGAACCGGAAGGGAGTTCGGGCAGCAGGGACAGGACGTGCAAAGGCCGGTGCTCTGGGCAAGGGTGCAGGCTGGGGCTGGGGGGCAACTGTTCCCCAGAGAGGCACAGGGACGCACTTGCCCAAAGTTCCAGGAAATACCCGGAGGAGGAGGAGGCAGGAAGTGGCCTCTGGCCCAGGGCGCCCCAGCCCAGCCTCGGGGCCTCCACTCCCCGTCAGGCTCCTGGCCAGGTTGCGGGGCCACGGGGCGGCCTTTTAGAAGGCTGGAGGTTGTAAGTTACATGCGGAGACTCCGGAGCCACCAGCCCACTCTCTGCGCTGGGGGCCGCCTGCCCCAAGGACAGCGATGGCCCCAAGGACAGCGATGGCCCCAAGGACAGCGATGGCCCCAAGGACAGCGATGGCCCCCGGCGACAAAGGGCAGAGCGCGCCGTTGTGCAGCAGCCATCGGCTCTGGTCCCCATGCGGGGTCAGGGCCACGCACCCACTGAGGCCTTGGGGAGCTCTTGCTGGGCTGACACTCGGCCGAGGGGCCAGGGAGGGACTGTCCCACCCCAGCTGCCCCTGGCTGGTGGCACGTGGCAAGGGACCCGTGGTGAGGACGACGCTGGCCGCCAGCTCTGAGCAGAGCCCCAACAGGACCCACGGCCCTGTCCACAGGCGAGGGCAGGCACGGGCCCAGCACGTGGGCACCGGGGCCCAGGGAAGGCCCAGGATGTGCAAGGCCGCTTGGTTCCCACCCCAGCCCTCAGAGCCGCCCCTCGGCCGGCCAGGCCACCCGCCCGCGGTTCCCTCAGCAGAAAGGAATGTGCAGCCCCAGCCGCTTGATAGCAGGGTTGTGCACGACCTCGGCCCCTGGAACGGGGAGAGGACACGGCCCAAGGCCCCTCGCCTTGGCGTCCGCCCTCACATAATCAAGACCATCTGCAGCCTGCACGCTCAGCACCTTGTCGGGCTTGGCGGGAGCGGGCCTCAGGAAGAGCAGAGGGCGGCCTGTCTGTCTCCGGGTCTCACTGTCCTGCAGGGGCCAAGCGGCAGAGGTCAGGAGGCCTGGATCTTTTCCCAGCTGCGCTGCTGATGCGCTGCGTCACTCTGAGCAAGGCCCTGAGCCCTGAGCCTCAGTTTCCCCGAGTCAGGTGTGTCCTTCCGCTGCCTCACCAAGATTACCAACAGGAAGTCCCACCCCACTCCGCGTAGGCCTGGACTCTACTAGGGTCACATCCAAAAGCAAAAGGTGACGGGTGAAAACTCAATCAACAGGAGCATGGGGTCTGTGGCTAGGGAGGTGAGAACACGTCCTGCACCTTCCCTGGGCCCCGGCGCCCCCATGCTGGAGCGGCCGACTGCAGCTGTGGGTGAAGCTGGCACCTGGCTTCCGCTCGGAGGAGGGCACTGAGGTAGATCTTCCGAGGAGCAGGTGACCGACGCCCTGAAGCTTGGTCTTGAGGAAAGGGGCCAGAAGGGTCAGGTGCGCTGGGGCCAGCAGCGGCTCTGGAAAGCCCTTCGCTCGGATGAGAACGCTCCTCTGGCTGAGAGCGGAGGAGGAGACCAGCCTTGGCCCTGGGCTCCCTCCCTGGGCTTCTCCCTGGGACAAGGGCGTGTCCCCGCCCTGAAGAACAAGGTATTCTCCAGATGCTGCCACGGGCCAGGCGGGCGCCTCCCAGCCCACCGCCCTGGGCTCCAGACGGAACTGGGAGAGGTGCCTCACACAGCCCCAGACTCAGACCCTCCCTGCCTCCGCCCACACGTGGCCCACCACCCCGGCCCTCTCCAGCCGTGGCCTGGGACCTCCTGGGTGGGGGTCCTGCACAAGGAGCCCCTTCCTGGTGTTGGGGAAGGGCTTGTCTGGCCCTGCTGCCTCCAGCACCCCACGGATGGTCCAGAAGACCTCCCCACACAAGTACCCTGCTCCCAGCCACCCCGTCCAGCTGCTGGCCTAATCCCGGCTGTGGGAAGCGGCTGGTGGAGGTGGATGCGAGGGAAGGCCGCCCACCCCGGGCCTCTGGGCGGCCCACGCCCCGGATCTGAGAACTCGCTCACTCAAAATTCTCCTGGCTCGGGAGCTGGGCCGGGACCAAGGCTGCTCGGCAGCTGCAGCTGCAGGGAGCCAGCAGGGGCTCCAGGGCCCCTCTGACCTCCCCACCCTCCTCCCTTCGCGGGGTCCCAGGAGGGAGGGGGCCACAAGGAGGCTCTGTGGGCCCGAGGACCCCACTCTGCTGGGTCTGCTTCTAGTTCCAGTTCTGGGGTCTAAAAGGGCCCCCCGTGGCAGGCCGGAGGGAGTCCACAGGGCCCCAGGCCGACAAGCCTGTCTCTCCGCAGGCACACGGTGTGCCCGGTAGGCCTTCGGGAGGGGCTCGCCCACCTCGAACCCTGACGCTACTGATGCCGGAGCCCCCGCCCCCACAGAGGACTAGACAATGGCTTTCCACGCACGTACACAGCGCGCCGTCTCCGCTTCGGGCCGCCGAGGCTCCTGGAATAGCTGCCTTTTAATTACATGGAAAGGTCACCAGAGAAAAGACAGAAACGAGAAGCCAGAGTCGTTGGAAACTTCTCCCCCGCGCTCCCCCCAATAACTTTGCAGCCAAGTAGCTGGCTCGGGAGGGAGGGCGGGCGGGGGCCGGCTGAGGGGTGAGCCCCGCTGCCTCAGTCACTCTGCTGGCCGTGCGCGGGGTGACCGAGCAGACCTGGGGGCAGCGGCCCAGAGCCCCAGGCGGGGGAACGCGGTGCCGGGGGTGTGTGGGTGGGGGGCATGTGTAGAAGGGAGATCGCACAGCTGGGTGCGGGGGTGCTGGGGTGGGCAGCCGCTGTGACAGGGCTGTGGGGCTTCCGGAAGGAAGACGTGGGCTCTGAGCCCAGGAGAGGAAGTGGCCTTCAGAAGCCCATGCCTGGGGTCAGTCTGACACTCCCTGCTCTGGCCCCTGCTGCTGGGCTCCTCCCTCTTCCCCTCTTCCTCTTCCTCCTCCTCTTCTTCTTCCTCCTCTTCCTCCTCCTCCCTCTCCTCAGTTGCAGTGCCACTACTGCCCCTTTGCTCAAGCCTTTCCCCACCCAGAAAGCCTTTCCAGCCAAGGGAGATGACAAATACCTCTAATCCCCACATTCCAGGAGGCTGAGGCAGGAGGCTCTCGTGTTCAAGACCATCCTGGGCAACTTGATAATTTAGCAAGACCCTATCTTGAAATAAAAAGAGATCTGGGGATCTTACTTAGTGCAAATCACTAAGAAATAAAGCACACTTCCCAGGACCGAGCCTCCACAGGCCCAGGACCTCAGCTGCTTTTCAAAGCCACAGGAGCTGCAGTTGAAGGAAGCAGAGAACCCTCTGCCTTGTGTTCACCCTCACCAAGCCCCAGAAGACCCCTGACGCACACAGAGCCGCCTGGGGCACCCTCGTCTTGGGACAGAGTGGCCCCCACCGCAGCCCCTGCCAGCTGCCGGCGCTGGACCTGCTAAGACTGAAATATTCTGCTTTGTCCTCCTGAGCAGGGAGGTAGATTAACAAAATACACACTTGCGGTGCAGCCTCACCCTCAGAACGAGCTGCTTCCTTAATCCATATTGAAAACGCAAAGCACCCTCTGCATTATGTAACAACTCACGGACAGGATCCGTGTGTGCAGGTGCAGGTGCAGGCAGCGGGGGCCCGGCCACACAGCCCTCCCTGCCCCCGGCTACCTGCCTTAGGGAGGGGATTTCAGTTTTCTTCCTTGCACTGGACCCTTGCCACCCACCCTTCCGCAAATGGATTCCTTTCATGATCAGCAGAAAAAGATAACATTTTTAATAAAAGAATAACGCAGTGATATTACTAATTACAGCTCTGAGTTTCACGCGGCTCCCCGCCCCCTCCCTTCCCTCTGCAGGCTGCCGGCCACCCCGGTTCCTGCAGACAGAGCCGCTCGGGTGGGCGGCAGGCAGTTGCTCTCCTGCCCCATTCACTTAACATTAACGATAAGCATCACTTTCCAGCAAGACTCCATAATTACTGTGGTTAAGGGCGGCCGCATCTCCTTCTCTGCGGAGGAGGCAGCCACCGAGCTGGGGCAGCTGTGATTGATGTTTCTCTGGGAGCCGGTACGGCCAGCAGCTGCCCCCGGCCCGGGAGTGCGTGTGCGTGCCTGGCCTTGGGAACGGCTGCGTCCCTGTGCCGGGAGGAGCGGCTCAGAGCTGGCCTCCAGACGTCCCTGTGCGCCCCCCCCCCCCAGTCCAAGGACATCCCTGAGATGGCCAGAGGCAAACCCGTCCCACTCCCTGGCGTTCGAAGTCCTCTGAGCTTGATCTGTCCGTGCGGGAGCTGGGTCCCCGCTGTGCCCAGCCAGCGTGAGGGGGTGTCTCCATGCAACCCCGGCATCAGGACCTGCAGAACCCCTTGTCTGGCTGCCCAGTGGGCCGGGTCTATCTGATCAGCCCCTCCGCACAGGAAGGCAGCCTGGGCTGATGCACCCCGCCTCCCGGCCCCCCAGAGCCAGTCCCCCGCCATGAGGACCCGGGGGAGAACAGGGCCAGCGGGCAAGGCTTTCTTTTCTCTCCCCCAGATCTCGGGCTGCCACCTCAGGAGGCCCAGCACTCACTCTGCAGCCAGGCTGGTCCTGCAAGGGCCCCTCCCACACGCCAGCCCCATGGCCAAGGGCCGCCACCTCCAGCCCTCCTCCCCGCAGCCCCCCAGGAGGGCCCAGCGGGCTCCAGGCCTCCCCCGCCCACAGAGGCGCTGCTCTAACCCCCACTTGACACTCGGAGAGAGTAGTAGAGTGCCAGTCTGAGCACACTTAAGAATAAGGAGCTCCGCGTGACCCATGGGACTGTGTCACCCCCACCCCCTCCCCGGGTCCCCGCGGGCCCGCTCCGCCCGGTGTCCGCGCAGAGGTGCGGACTGGCAGCTTTCTTCTGCTAGGAGGGGACCAGAGAGGAAGGTGGGTGAGAGGAGAGAAGGGGGAGCAGGGGGAAGAGGGCGGGGAGGGCCAGAAGCTGGGGGGGTTCGCTCTGACTCACAAGAGCCACGGCGAGATTCTCAGGACGGTCCACGCACCGCCATCGCACCCCGGGCAGCCTGACCTGCGCAGGGGGCATTTACACCCGGGGAATTGGCAAAGGCCACGAATCAAAGCCAACTGACTCACCACCCAGACGAGCTGTTTGCCCCCGTCTACCTCACACGCAACTAAAACTTAGGGACCCACAGGGCTGGAGAGGACTTTAGTTCACCTCCTCAGGTCCCTCTTCCATTCATTCACGCTCCTCATGCAGTCATTCAACAAACAGTGTCTGACCCCTTCCCCCACTCGGACTCTGTGCTGGGCGCAGGGCCTGGGCCCGGGAGCTCCCGGTCCAAGGGGGATGTTCGCACATGTGCAGCAAGGGGCTTGGCCGGGGGGTGGCCGGGGCTGGGAGGCCCCCTGTGTCCCTCCCTGGCTCTGTGTCCTGCAGCCTTGGGCGGCACGGAGGCCCCTTGGAGCGGCTGGCCCTCTTGCACCCGTTGCTAGGGCTCCCAGTTCCTTCCTCCGGAGCCCTGAGCCCAGCCGCCTACGGTGGTTGGCGGGAGCAAGCAGAGAACCCACAGCTCGGGGCGGCAGGCTGCGGGGAGATGATGCCGTGGCCTCATCCGTCTGCAGCCTAATGAGCTGCGTCTGCGTCGCTGGCTTCCAGGCTGCTACCTGGCAGTTGGCCGGGAGCCTTCAGGAGCCCGTTAACCTTTTCAGATCTCCCGGGAGCCCGAAGGATGGGTGCAGCCGGCCGGGGGCCTGGGACAGCACAGCTTCCGGCCGCTGGCCGCTGCGGCCTCACCAGGACAAGGGAAGGGGGAGAAAAGAGGGAGCGAGAGCTGCTGGCGGGCTGGGGCTGGACTGCACCGCCCACGCCCACGTCACTGATTTCACCAGAGGTGTTACAGGGGGACCACAACAGCCGCAGGAAGCCTGAGGAAGCCCGGGCAGGAGCAAGTCAGCTCCACGACACCCCCACGCTGTCCACTGGGGCTCAGAGACAAGGGTCAGGCCGAGTGGCTTATCAGGGAGGCCAAGGGAGGTCCCGTGGGTGGGAGCAAGGCAGGGGAAGGAGCTGATGCACCACATCCCAGCAGGCACGGTGGACCCTGACCAGTTCGCAGCTCAGGCTGTCCTGGATCAGGCCCCAGGGCCTGGCACGAGAACAGTGCATGGCGCAGACAGATCTGGCCATCTGCTCCACCTACCGCAGGACCTTTGCACGTGCTATTCTGCCACCTGCAGGTCTTTCTCAATCTTTGATATCGGCATAGCTGCTCTGCCCTGAGGCCATGTTTGCTTCAATGTCAACACCTCAGAGGGGCTGCTCTCTTCCACTCTGTCACTTTCTCCAAAGCCTGCAGCCTCTTCCTCCGGGTGGCCCTGTTCACACAGTATTCCATCTGTCCTAGAAAAGCAGTCTGGGATTCTCAGCTCCTTGCCTTCTGGGTCAGCGGGGACACCCAGTGCCTAACCTAACTGCACACAGTAGGGCTTCCAGAAGTGCAGCACCAACCAAATGACTTGCTGAGGTGCTGGTCTCTCGTGGATTCATGGCAGCATTAAGGGCCCAGCAGGACGCCTGGCTCGCAGCAGGTCCTGACCAGTGTCAACTACAGAAGCACGATGTGAGTGTTATTATCTTCAGTAGCATATTCTGTGTTAGGTACCTGCGGCCCAGAGAGGGTCAGAGCCCACGGAAGGTCACACAGCACACCCCAGCATCCTTCAGCACAGTCCCCTCTGCTCCTCCTTCCCAGCAGCAGCTCAGGGCTGGGAGAGAGTCAGTCAGGAGGATTTGAAGTCACGGAAGTAAAAGTCAGAGCTCTATTATTTCTCAAGATAAATTAATTCCACTGCCAGGCATTTGTCCCCACTGCCTCAGAATCCAGGGGTCAAATTGTGGCTCTGTCTTTGGCGTTGTCTCCATACAATGTTTCAAAGGCGGATTCCCAGGTAAAATATTGCCGTCCCCCAGGCCCAGGGCGCTGCAGGGCACGGAGTAATCTCGCCGACACAGTGCAAATGGGATCTGGTGTCGCCTGTCTTCCTTTTAAATGAGAAAGTTAGAAAAACAAAAGGCAGAGGTAGGAAGCAGTTCTGATTACACGGAGCTGAAAGTAATTGCCTCGAGGCAGAAATTGGGGCCCTGCACGCCCTGGGGCGATGCCCACCCCCTATCCATCCTCTCCCTGCACCGACTTTGAATATTAAGTACAGTTTTATTTATGGTTCTCCTTTCGGGCTTGCTGGCCACGGCTCAGGAAGGTAGGGATAATAACAAACCCTCTCACACCAAAGTGAGGCTGTAAAAAAGAATTAAGGAAAAATTTCCCCCAAGCACAGGCCCCCTGGAAGCCAGGTCCTTCCGCACACAGGCACCTGGGGGCCAGGAATGAAAGCAAATTGCAGGTAGGGACCAGAAGAGAATCGCCTTCCCAGCTAGATATCCCAGGAAAGAGACCTGGGCTCTAGGAGGAGGCAGTGGCTTCCTCAGGGGCCATGTGCTGAGTGTCCGAGCTCCCCTCAGAGATACAGGGTCCCCCCAGGCCCCCTCCGGTCCTTCTTTTCCCTGGGCATGGCTGCATCTTCTGACACCAGCCAGCGATGCTACGCAGGCATTCATTTGAGGGATTTCACTTAGTAAGTGATACGGAGCCCCTACTTCCGAATTTGGGGCACAAGGATCCAAGCAATAAATATTTCCTGATGGGCTGTGGCATGCAGGCCAGGAGAACCAACAGGCACAACACAGACACGGCATCGGATAGACAGAAGAAGTGGACAATTTCTAGCCTGGTTTAAACATGATACAGCACATACAAGGGTCAAAATGTTACACAGTACTCTGTTAATAGGTATCCTCCTTACATTTTTATGTATCAGTTTAAAATTAATCTAAACAGATATAGACACAGTATACTAGGAAACAAGGTCCTGAGTATGCAACAGTGCTACACGCAGCAGCAGGAACAGCATATGCAAAGGTCCTGAGACAGGAAGGAGTATCTTCCTGCCAACTGCTGCTTATCAGATGGTTCAACACTATTTTCACAGCATGTGGGGAGTGTGTGGGGGAGTTTGCCTGGTCTTGTAGTCAACTGTGCCACGCGCTGGGCTGGGTATGAGGATTGCAGCAGAGAAAGGTGCCCAGTCCTTCTGAATCTCAATTCTTCTTATCCTTAAAGGCCCTCAAAGGCCTCCTAAATAGAACCTCAATTTCCCACAGCTCCTGGGCTGTGGAGCTGGTCTTCCTCCCCACCCCAGTGTGTACTTTCCTCTGTCTGGAAGGCCGTTTTCTACCTTATCTGCAGGTTGAGCTCCTCTTCACCCTTCAGAGCTCAACTCCGCTGATCCCTCCGCTGAGGACCTTCTACCCCAGGTTGGTTACTAAAGGGCACCATGTAGCATGACAAGCAGGCCAAGGCTGCTGGCCCCAGGACTAGACCCAGCTCACACCACACCAGGGGGCAGGGCCTGGGGTTTTGGGGAATCCCAGCCCGGGTGAGCTGTGCACAGGAGGCCGCCCACCTCCTGACGTCGGGTGACTGGACCGGGCTGTCCTCCCTGTGGCTCTGGGCACAGAAGTCTGCGCCCACTCCTGCCCGGCCTGCCCTGTGCTTTGTGTCTGAGGGCACAGCGGGCTCCTAAGCCTGGCAGTCATGTGGCTCCTGCTTCCGTCCCTCTCACCTCTCTCCCCTCAGCACACTTCCCCTCTGAGCCACCCCTGGCACTCCTGGTGCCCACCCAGGCCAGGTGCCAAACTGCCTGCCCCCGGCCCGCTGGAATGGGTGTCATCCCAGGAGTGGACTCCGCTGGCCGGGTGGCCGGGGCAGGCGATGGGCCATGGGAGGATCTGGCTGTGGCAGCTTGGGGTCCCGTGGGCCAAGGGTCCCCCCGTGAGAGTCCAGCTGCCTGGCACGGCCGCAGAGAGTCTCTACAGAATGAGCGCTGGCGTTGGAGTATGAGGGACAGGAGAGGACTAACCCCCGTGACCACCCTGCCAGCGGACACTCGATCTGTGGCGGGGAGCGAGGGACCCTTCCTGCTCCTGTCCAGGGCGGCCGAGGATCCGGCCGTCCCCGCCTCTCCTCCAGCCCCCGAGACTCAGGCCAAGGCCGCAGGTTAGCCTGGTCTCTGCTTTCCCTCGGGTGCTCCCCTTTGCTTCCCGGGCGGGTCAGGGCGCAGCGAGGAGGGGCTCGGCCCCAGGCACTCTAAGCTGGAACGGGGGCAGGCGGGGTCCTCTCTGACCCGGGTTCTCCTTCCTCCACCGTCAATACGGAAGGAGGCGCAGCCTGTCTGGCCCAGAACCCATGCCTCGCGCTGTTTCCACGGCTGGCCGCCGCCCCGCCCCCGGAAGTCAGGGCTGCGGAGGCCGCAGGACTGACGCGTGGGGAAGGAGCCTGTGTTTGCTCCATGGCGGGGTGTGCGCAGCTTTCTGGAAACTGCATGAGGGTCCACAGGGGAACCCCAGGCCCACCCAGGACTTTCCTCCCACGAGAGCCCCGGCGGAGGGCGTGGGGGGGGGGCACTGCAACTTTGTGCCCGTCGCTGCTGCCCAGCTGCCCACACCACGTAGAGGACGGGAGCACAGCCAGCACCCCTTGCACCTGGCATCCGAGCCCCCAGGCAGCTCACCCCAAGGACCGAGGCAGAGTCGTTCCTGCGGCTCCTTAGCCTGAACTTACCCTGCAGCTGGAGAGAACGGGGATTTTCTGTTTTCTCAGCTGGTTTTTCTGCAGCCCATGGGAAGACCTGGACTGGGACTCAGCAGGCTAAACTTGACCAGAAACACCTGCAGAAACACCGTGATGGGCGTCAGCCTCAGAGGGCCGTGAACAAGCCCCGGCTGCCCGAGGACCTCCCCGATAGCCCCTTTCCAGTCCTGGGTCCCCCGGCCTTCAAGACCCAGCCCACGGCCAACACCCTCAGGGATGCCACCACGCGGCGTCTCTCCTAGCCACCCTCTGCTCCCCACTTCGGTTGTCCTCGTGCCACGGAGGCACTGTAGCGTTGCTTCCAGGCAGCGTGAGCCCCCAGCTGCTGTCACCACCACTTTGCACCACATCTGCTCCAGATGTGTCTGCCACCTCGCTTCACGCTCGCTGCAAGCGCAGCAGAAGCCGTCTGTCGTGACGCCCACTTTCCTGGTGGGTAAACTGAGCCTGGTGTAGTGTCAGCCTGGCAGAGCTGAACCAGCCGCCCGGCTCCGAGCCGGCCTCCTTGAAGCCAAGGTCCTGGGGCCCTGCCAGCCCCTCCTGCTCCACTTGCAGCTGTCCATGGCCCGCTGGGTGCCAGGCATTGTCCTCAACGCCAGGATGCAGAGACAACTGGGGTGCAGGCTGCCAGGGGGACAGATGCGCGCAGGAAGGGTGGCAGGAGTCGGAGCAGCGGCGGGCTCCAACCCCGTTCAGAACGCACGGCTACGGGGTGGCTAGGGCGTTGCTCTGGGGAGGACCGGGCAAGGCAGAAAGCCTTTGTTTTCCCGAGCCTCTCGCAGGCAGCGGGAGCTGCGTAAAGCCCCAAGGACCGCGCGAGGCTTCCCTCCCATCCCTGCTCATCTGGGTCTGTTGAAACCCTGTAACCTCGTGACCGCGCCGGCCTGCAGCTGTTTATGCGCTCATTGGACTCGCACTGACAATATATTTGTTTAATTTCCAGCAAGAGGGGGAAGATTTGTCAGGGTCAGGGATACGTCTTGCATAAAACATTTTGATTAAACTCCGTTGGCCGGAGAATCACTTCCCTCGTCATACTTAGGGAAATCTAGTTGTTCCCTAATTGCAGCGGCCGCCTTGCGGGCGCGTTCGCCGTTCACTGTGCGTGCTGGGCCAGATGTTGCTGGATGTGAATTCCTCCCCAGAAGAGCCCTGAGGTGTCCTGGGAGAGGTGTTAACTCGCGCAGGCCACGGGGACCGCCACGGGCGCGGCTGGAGCGCAGCCAGCATCGCACGGGGAGGCGGGGCCGAGGACGTCCTTGTCAACAGCGGCTGGGCAGGAGTTATTAAGAAACGCAGGACTGGCGGAGCGTCACGGCCTCATCGGCTGGCTGGTACGTGCGGGGCCCTACCGGAGCCTGCTGGAGCCGCCAGGGTGACTGTGTGAGCTGCGGAGCCCGAGGCCGTCTCGGCCTTGCAGGAGGGGCCCCCGAGGGGCCTGCGGGGAGCCATCCAGCAGGAGGCCTGGGCAGCCTTGACCGCAGCAGAGAATCCGGGCACGCACTGTGAGGAGCCGCTGGCCTCCTGGGAGGGAGTTGGCCACGCGTCCTCCGCTCGTGTCCTTAGTGGAACTGGGGGGCAGGACAGGGACGCGGAGCTGTAAGCAGGAAGACGGCAGCGTCCACTTGCTGCGCACCCACTGTGCGCTAACTCCTTCCCCAGCCCCACTATGTAAGGGAATCCGCGCTCACAGCCTCCAGGTTTGCAGACCAGGGCTGCTGATGTCCGTGCGGGTGCGCCTGGAGCCTGGCCCACTGTGGACAGTAAAGATGACCGGCAGACCGAGGAGCTGACCCACGGGCCCCCTGCACAGGCCGCTTTCCATGCCCAGGCGTGGCCCCCGCCGGTCTGCATTCAGGGATCCCTTCTCTGCTTGTGGCAGACATTGCTAATCAATCACAGCGCTCTTCCTCACAGAACCAGACACCGTCTCAGAGTCCTCCCGGCCCAGGCCCCCACCCAGCCAGCACTGACAGCCAGGGCAGCAGATCTGGGGAGCCGATGGGCCGCCAGGAACGAGATCTTGGTTTGAAGTTTGCAGATTCGGGGGCTGAGCTGTCCAGTACTAGAACCGCAGCGACATACGGCTGCCCAGTCCCTAGCACACACCTGGTAAAAAGGGGGCTGGATTTCAAAAATGGGACACTAACAAGAATGTAAATTCTCATTAATCAATTTTATGTTGACTCCCATGTCACAGTGATAATATTTCAGACAGACCAAGTTACATAAAACACAAAATGAATATTCTGTTTTTTTTTTTTTTTTTTTCCTTTTTTGAGACAGGATCTCGCTATGTTGTTCTTGCTGGGCTTGAGCTCACTTTGTGTAGCCCAGGCTGATCTTGAACTCAGAACAGTCCTCCTGCCTCAGCCTCCCGAGTGCTGGGATTACAGGAGTGCGCCACCACGCCCTGCCACATATTCTTTTAAAACCTGGTACGTGTTGTATTTTGGTTGGACAGGTCTGGTTAGGCTTCTGGAGGCTGTGAACAGTGCCCCTGGTGGCTGGGAAGGGTAATTCACCCCACTACGGGGCTGGCCCACTAGCTGTGACCCAGAGCAAGTTACAGAGGGCACCGCACTTCCCATCCGGGAGCTGGGGACTATAAAGGTTCCTATATCATAGGGTGTAACTGAGGAGTCAATCAATGAATACATTTGAAGGGTGTGAAACAGTGCCTGGCCCTGTAACAGGGGTTGGCTAGATGGGAATCTTGCTGCTTGAGTGGTGAAGGCCAGCCCTTTTCTCCCCTGGACCTCCCAACATTTGGCCCATTCTCAGCTGGGCCCAGAGAGAGAGAACAGCTTCCTGTTGTGTACTTCTGAAAAGGCTCCCCTACTGGGTTGAGCCATCCCTGAAACCACTTCCTGTGTCTCACTGATAAACTTCCCCACGACCCTTCATTTGGGTTCCTGCCTGCCAAGCCCCTGACTTCTCCAACCTTGACCTCCCGTTCTAATCTGTGGCATCCGCTACTCGCTGGTTGTTCCCTGGGCCCCTTCCCACAGCGCAGTTGCTGACACTCACACTTCTGGGGCAGCTGCTTAGTCCAGCCCCGCCTTCCAGCTGTGCTGTTTCTGCTTGCACTTGCTGTAAAACTTGGAAGAGACAGAGCAGTTATAAAGGAGGGGGCCTTTCATAATTTCACCACCGACAGAGAGCGCTGGTAACAGGCTTCCAGCCCCTTCTGGAGCAGTGCTGCCTGACAGAGATGTAAAGCCAGCCACAGAAGTCATTATAAATTTTCTATGGGCCGTTCGTGTGTGTATGTGCATTTTTCTTTTTAAAAATTTTTATTAGTGCACGCGTGTAGTACATGATGTTTACATTCCCTGTGTGGAGCTGGTCCACGTACATAACACGTCTTAGTGCCTCTTCCAGCCCCTTTCCGTGCACTGCCTCCCCTCCTCCCCTCCTGACCCCCTTCTCCTTTGAAGATGATCTGTCTCCCCACTTCTATCACCTACCTTTTATTTTGCTCTTTATTTATAATTTGGGTTGCTCATCTGAGAGAACCCATGATTTGTTGAAGCTTGTGCGTCTGATTTATTTCACTCAACGTTACAGTCTCAAGGTGCACCCATTTTCCTACAAATGGGTCATGTTTTAAAAAGTAAACCAACCCGGTGAATTAACTTTAACCGAATATTTTACTTAATCTCCTTGCACCCAGAGTGTCACTGTCTTAAATGTAATGAATATAAAAACATCATTGGATGGTGTGCAGTCTTCTTTTGTGCTGTCTTTGGAGCCCAGTGGGTTGTTCACATCCGCAACACATCTCAATATCACCGACCACTTTTCAAGGGCTCGAACACCCAAGGAGCTCCGAACACCTTGCTGGACAGCATGGGTTTGGAGGGTACAAGTCTGGCGGTGGGTAACCGGCGCAGCCTGCAGGGTTTGGGGCTCTGCTGGTCCACGCTTGACTCTGAGCCTTGCAGTCACACGTCCTTGCCTTCCTTGGGACCGGCTGCTCCGCATACCTGAATGAGCGCCGGCCTCTTGCCCAGGAGGTCCACGTGTTGGTCCTTGCAGATGCCAAGCAGAGGGCAGGGAGACGTGACTCCAGGGTGCCCTGGGACCCCCGTTGGACCAGGCCCCCAAGATAAGAATCAGGGAGCCTCAGAGCCCCCAAGCCACCCTCCTGAGAGCTGCCGCTGCCCCCTTTTCCACGTTTGCTGGAGTTTCCTCGATTTTTTTCTGTGCAGAAGCTCCAAGACGCCCGGCACTTCAGGTTTGACACCCTGCCAACTCGGGCTGCGCACACTGGGCTCCCCGTACTCCCCAAACGTGCGTCTCCCGAGATGAAAGACTGTAAAGGGAGATAAAAATAGTCCCTGCGAAAGGGACTCGCTCAGCTGGCCCAGTTCGCAGAGTCCCCGTTTCATCTCCGAAGTGAATAATTCATCCCTTCTAAACTACCGCTGTTAAGTGAGGGGCATCATTACTACATTTCCTTTGATGACACCCTGGAAAAAACGCATAAACACCCTGCGCATTAGGAGGGAGCCCAAAGAGCGTCATTTAAAGCCATTTGCTCGGGCGGGAAGCGGCACCCATGAGCCGTGTTCCGCTTGTCCCCGGGCTGACACATCAAAGCTGCCTGTGGTTTCCTCCCAGGCGCAGTCTGGGGCTCCGACCTGGTTTCTTTTGAAGAGTTTGCAGAGGGCCCGGAGGAGGAAGAGCCTGGAGTGGGAGCCGCCTCTGCAGTGGCTCACTCAGGGGCCTCTTGTCTCAGTTCCCTCCTGGGGACAAGCAGAAGCTAATCACCGAGGAGCGAGGCCACCTCACTGTGTGTTTCTAGAGCAGCCGAGGGAAGTCTGGGACTCTTAATGAAGATATGAATAATAGCAACCACCACATTATTCATCAGCCGCTCATGACACCCGTTTGACACTCAGGCACCCAGAGGCTCGGGACAGGGTGAAGCCGTCTGCTCATCCTGTCCTGGTGCATCTCCCCAGAGACTCCCCCACAGTCTCTGCAACCTCAGCCGAGTGCGGAGCTGGCAGCCTCAGGACTGGGTTCCAAGGACGTGGCCGAGTTAGGCGACGGCAAATTCGAGGTCACTCAGAAGCCAGTGGTTTCCCGAACCAGGCACCCCTTCCCGGGCAGGACACCTGGGGTGCTCGACTAGCAGACCCCGGGCGGGAGCCTGCAGGGGCCCCTGTTTGTGGGCATCTGGTACAGGGCTCTGCCAACTTGCTCTCTCTTTCTCTCTCTTTTAGTTTTTAAAGTTTTGAGATCTTTAATTCCTGCAAATTCTTATTCAGAAGTCCAAAATACAGACGAGACCTCCAGGAGGCTGTCCTTGTGGAAGAAGGGGTTGGGAACCTCTACAGCAGCCCCTCGGGCACCCTAGCTCATGAAGACTGTGACACTGGGAAGCTTCAGGGTTTGACCACGTTGGTAAACGGAGTCCCTGAGAGGGCCGCCCCAGGACTGGCCTCCTGGAGCACCTGCCGTGAGCGGTGCTGTACCCTTGTCTGCTCTCCAGGCCCTGCAGCCCTCAGTGTCCTCAGCTCGCCAGCCTGGGTCTCCAGGAGTGGTCCCAGCCCCATCTGGAGCCCCCACCTCGGCTACCTTCACCCTCTGGTCCAGTGACTGCTGGCGGAGCCCAGGTTTTCTGTTTCACTTCAGCAGGAAAGCACAGCCTCAAGTTCCGCTTTCCCGGTGGAAAATCCACCGCGCCACCTGGTGTGGGCTGACTGGGTTCCCCTCGGCCTCTGGAGTCTGTTCCCGGATACAGTGGAGCCAGGCGGAGGCAAGCACTGCGAGGACCAGGCGCGGCTGGCGGCTGCGAGCCTGCTCAGCCTGGGCACGAGGACTGGAAGTGATTTTCCTTGCCCGAAGCGAACCTACCCACCCTGAGATGAGCTCACTGCGTCCCCCTTCCTGGAGGGGACAGGAGTGACCTCATCTCCTTATATGCCCAAACGCCCCCAAATCCCTGTCTCGGCCGTGTGCCTCCCTTCCTCCCCTCTGAGTCCTGTCCTTCCTGACGGTGCCCAGTGACCTTTGCCAGAGGTCCAGGTATCACTCAGTGCTGGCTGTCATTTCCAATGTCCTTGCTCCCATGGTGGGACCTATCACAGGGGCGAGCTGCGATCTGTAGGGGCACGGAATGGCCCAAGAGGCTTCCCCTCCCCTGGCCTGTGTCGTCCTCCCAGGAAGCCCGGGGTTCCAGTGGGGAGAGCTGACAGTAGCAAAAGTGCTCGGCCAGCAGTCCAAGGGTCTGCTGTGCTCCTGGGATTTCCAGTCCTCTTGGGATACCCTTTAAAAACCTGCCCCCATCACCAAGCGCCTGGTCCCCTTCTGTATGACCTCACCCCTCCCCCGGGGCTGATGCCTGGGCATCTGGGCCCAGGGCTCCAGCTTCTCTGTCCTCCTGCTGGAATCACCCAGGCCCGCGTTGGAGCCCGCCTTCTGTTACCCTCCAGCGGGAACTGCCTGCCCCGCCTCCTGGCAGGGAGCCCCAACATACCCAGCCCAGATCCAGCCTCTTCAAGACATCTCCCCAGATACGACAGAGGAGTTTCCACTTGTCCACGGAGAAAAACGAAAAGCCCTGCTCTTTCCAGGGACCCTTTCCCCCTCCTCGCCTCCGTGGCACCGGGCACACCTTTGTCGTGGAACCGTTCGGGGCGATTTCATCTTCCCAAGAACTGCCAGCCTCCCTCACGCACAACTGCTGGAGCCCTTCCGCCGCCTGGCTTTCCTCCCTGAAACTCCCAGAAGCTTTCATCTGCCTGAGGGAGCACCCCGGAGGGCTGGGAGGAACAGAAGGAACGTGCCTGCCTCTTCCTCCCGCCTCCACGCGCCGACTCTGCGCAGGAACAGCTCTGAGAGCCGGTGCAGAACCTGCAACCACATCTTTGGTTCATAGCTTTGGTGGTAAAGCCGGGTCTTCACTGCATCCCCCATGGTGGCCCCTGTCTTAGACGCCCTGGCCGACCATGCCACCTCGGTGACTTCCGTGCAGCAACCCGAAGCCCAGCAGAGCAGCCGGACCCTCCAGAACGCTGGGCAGAGGGCAGAGTCTTTGCCCCGCAAAGGTCACCCTCCAGCAGGGCCGTCATGTCTGGTGGAAGAGGCGGCGCAGGTATTTGTCTTCGGACTGTGAAGAGGGACAGACGTGTGGCTTCCGCGCTGGAGCCAGAGGTTTGCGGCTCCCGTCTTTGGCACTAGGGCAGACCCAGGGGGCATTTCTGCCCATTCAGCACTTCAACTCCAGTTAAAAAAGAAGGTAAAGGCAGCCCCAGAGCCCCAAGGACACTGTCCCCTGGCCACTGTCCTTGGTGGGCCCACAACGCCCAGCTGGACCCCCTAGGTGGGAGGCCGCAGAAGCGTGTCCTCTCCCGGGGCCTCAGGGTTCCCGCAAGTGACTGAGAAGCTCAGGGCTGCGCTCGGCAGTCTTCCGTCTGATCCTCTTGCTTTAGCTTCCAGACCGGTAGACCCTGCTGGGCAATCTGCATTCCCAGGGCCAGAGGGAACTCCTCCAGGAGATCACATGTGGGGGCGTCTGCTCTGAGGTTTGGGGAGGAGGGCAGGGTGCAGGGTGGCCCTGAGCTCCCTCTCCCAGTCCTGCGGCCACATTCCCCTCACCAAAGTCCCCAAGGTGGCCGCGCCTGGGCACACAGCCCGGGGCCAGTGGTTGCGGCAGTGCCCTCGAGCCACCAGGGGGCAGAGGCACCCAGGCGAGGCCACCCTCCCGCTCCAGTGAGCTGGGCCGGCTTGGGCAGGAGCCCCCGGAGGGGTGAGGGGCTGGGGCTGGAGCTGGGGCAGGGCCAGGGGCGTCTCTGCAGCACAACCGGAGTGGTGCCCGGATCCGGGTCCTCACCTCCAGAGGCACAGCCCAGGCCCCCGGGGCGGACCCAGCCTTCACCCCGGCCCCACTCCCCAGCTTCTGCTGCTGTGCATGAGGTTTGATCCCGGGGCTCCCATCCAGTCCTCGTTCAGCCATTTTACAAGGGGGAAAACTGAGGCCCACATGGGGCAGGGCCTCCAGCCCAGGCCAGCCCCCGCTCCTGATGGACTCTGCCAGCACCCTGCGACTCTCTTTTGTTGTGGTGGATGTGCTGCTGAGAATTTCTTAATTCCCCTTTGAAAAAAGACAGGTTGTGCTTTGTGCAGAAATCGTTATTCAAAAATTACAGACTCTGGTTGTTTCTATGGAAACATTTTTCACCTTATGCAAATGAGAAGAGAGGCCTGAAAACAACGCCTTCCCCCTCTGCGCAGCTTTTTTCTCTTTGGAACCTTGAAAAGCGGTGGCGGAAAGTTTCATCCAGAGCAGGGTGGTGGCAGGAGGCCTCTGACCCGCGCATGCGCCTCGTTAGCTCGGGGGCCTGCACCCGGCCGAGCCTGCACTGTCCCTGCCAGTCCCGCGGGGCCCAGCTCCAAGTCCTCCCACTCGAGCAAGTGGCGGGGGTCCCTCCAAGGGGGTCAGTGCTGTCCACCCGGGCTCCCATAGGAAGATCCCCAAAGCCCAGGGGGGCGTGGGGGAGGGGCCGCATTCCTTAGGCTGCGCCCGGCCCCCTGAGCTCCTGTGGCCCGCCCAGCCTGCAGGCCGCTTCTTGTAAGCTCTCCGCACCCTCCGTGTCCTGGGCCTGGCTGCCAGGCAAGCGCGTATGCCGCTGAGCTGCATCCCCGGCCCAGATACAGGCTTTAACCACCAAAAGTTTAACCGTGAAAAAACTGCAAGGCTTTTCACACACACGCACACACACACACACACACACACACACACACACACACACACACACACCATGTGTGGGAGCTGATTCCTGAAGCCCGGGCAGAGATGTGGGCTCATCTTCCCTCGGGCCGGCTCAGACCCCGGCGCAGCACCTCCCAGCTGCGTGGCCTGGGACGAGTGGCCCTGCCTGTGTGCGCCGGGGTGCTTTGGTTCACAGCGCGCACCTTGCCAAGCGCAGTGAGACGACATCTCGAGCGCTTAGCACACAGCAGTGCTCAACCCCCACGGTGCCCCAGGGAGGGAGGAGATGGGGTGAGGGCAGACCCGCGGGTGCCCAGGGCACGCTGGGCAACGTTCCTTGAGCCACCCTGAGCCCGCCGCCCTGCTGGCTGGGTCTCCCGGCAGCCAGGGGACGGGTTGGGAACCAGGGCCCCGGGCTCGAGCTCTCAGGCAGCGCTGCCCCCGATGTGATTTTGGAGATTAGTTCTTCTCCAAGCCTCAGTTTCCCCATCATCTCCTGTGTAGGGCAGGACACACCGCCACCCTCCGCCGAGCCTGTCCGTCCCCGGCCCACGGCGGCAGAAATACAACTGTCCGTCCCCGGCCCACGGCGGCCAGCCTTTCAGGACACCACTGACTGAATGCGATCTAAAGTCATGAAGGGCCGCTGATGAGAAAAACCAAAAATCATAACCTAATGAGTAGAGCCCGTGCAGGACGGGGAGGCGCATACAGGCGCAAACCTCGCTGTGCTCGGAGGGGCACCCCTCCGGCGAGGGCCCTGCGTGGGTCCAGCGGGGCCTGCCGCCTGGCCGTGCAGCAGCTCTGTGCCGTGCTGTGAAGCCCAGCCACGCCGTCAGCCGGTGGGCAGGCGCCTCGGGGGCTCGGCGGGCCGGGTGGCCCTTCCTCGCTCCTCCGCACCATCACTTCGCGCTGGCTGAGCTCCCTTTACTCTGCAGCCCCGTCACAGTGGATGATCCTGGATCAGAGCACAGCACACGCTGTGTTCCCCTTCCCATGGGACTCCTGGCTCTTGACTGGCCCCTGAAGTTACAGCTATAACTATAAAGATGTAAAATTCAGCCCAGCAGTGGCCCAGGACCAGTGGGGTCTCTGGTCGGCTGGGTCACTCTGTTGGGTGCGAGCACAGACAGCATGGGACCTGTGAGACCGTCGATCTTGTGTGCCCGAATGCCACAGAGACACCCCTGAAAAGGGACACCTCCTTCCCTGGGGCCCCACATCAACCCTGCCTGGGGTACCGGCTGGGCATGCTCCAGGGGGCAGATACAGGCTTTATTTTTTATTTTTTTGGTACTGGGACTCGAACTCATGACCTCAGGCTTGCCAGGCAAGCACTTATGCCGCTGAGCTGCATCCCCGGCCCAGATATAGGCTTTAACCACCAAAAATTTAACCAGAAAAAAATTGCAAGACTTTTCACACACACATTCCCCATGTGTGGGAACTGATTCTGAGGGTGTCAGACTGCGAAAGGAGAAAATATAATCCCAGATCAGGACAAATACACTGGCTCTCACTAGAAAATCCAGTCAGTTGCTCACATGTGTTAAGGATCTAGTACCAGAGAACCGACAAGCGCCAGCTTAGGCTGAAGTGGCACACGGTGACCACCTGCCAGTTTCGATGGGTTGGGAACCTGGACTGGGCTTACCTGGTCTTTGTGTCAGGCTTTCTCACAAGTAGCAGCCGGGGCATCAGGCCGGGCCTCACTGGGGGCATCTAGGTCCAAGCTCACGCAGTGTGGCAGAGCGCGGCTCTCTGTGGGCTTTGGCCAGAGGGCCTGCATCAGGCACCAGCTGGCCGGTAGCTGCAGGCTGCCCTTGGGGACCTGTTCAGCACAGCCACTTGCCTTAGCACAACGTGCAGGCTGCAAAGGAGCCAGCTGGCCAGGCAGAGGCTGCCGTGTCATGCAACCTAATCATGGAAGTGACCGCCTCTGCGGATTAGAAGCCTGTCTTCCTCTGTGTCTTCCGCTAAGAGTCCTCGTAGAGTGTGCCCACTGCCGGCAGTGAGACCTAGGGAGCACGGGCAGGTTGTGCAGGTGCTGCCCTCAGAAGAGTGAAGGGAGTTCTGGTAGGATCCAGTTAGTGCCTATGACTGTGAGCTGTAATAAACACAGCCCAGCCCCTGAATCTCTCTGGTGTCCCGTCTTGCCATTCCCAAGTCTCCCAGAGCTGAGTGGGAGCAGGGGCCATGCTCGAGAACTTCTAGGACTGTGAGCAAAAACAAACCTTTTTTCTTTACACCATGCCCGCCTTCAGGTATTTTCTTATAGCAACAGAAAATGGACTAAGACAACCTTAAAGACACTCTCTTCACTAAGGAATTGAGAAATATGAGGTGTGGTAAAAAAAAAAAATAGAGAGTGGGTTTTTAAAATTACAGTAAGAGACAGATTGCCATGCATCCCCCTCAAAATACCCTCACTTCCGGCACACTTGTCCCATCTTTCTTGCCACTTTCTGAAGCAGCTGTGGAAGTCATTTTCCGAAGTGTCTTTCATTGTGGTGTAGTGGCTTCCTCGATGTCCTGAATCAATTCAGAGGATTTACCTTGTACGATCATTTGACTTTGGGGAAGAGCCAGAAGTCACACAATGCCAGATCCAGGGAATGAGGGGAAGGGGTCCCATGGCAACGTGTTCTGAACCTTCACTTCCATGGGATGGTACTTGAGAGCAGCATTCACCAAGACAGTCACAAAAGAACACTTCCATCATCACTCCAGGAAGTGCAAGAATGACTGGTTGCGTGTGTTCAAAGTGTGTCTTTTACGGCAATAAAAGTTTTTGAAATATGAACGTCACCATATTTTCGATCACCTGTGGTACGCTAGCACACAGATCACTTGCATCCCTGCAAATCTCCACGGTTGCCCTCCTTGCAAGACCAGGCATGACCACAGCAGACACCACCCCTGTATTACTTACTTTCTCATTGCTGGAACAAAACACCCAACGCCCACGTTTAAAGGAAGGACGGTTTATTTGCCTCCCAGTGTACAGAGGTCTCTGTCCATCGTCGGCTGGCTGCGAGGCGGGGTGGGTGTAGACGGCCTGTGATGTGATGACGGCAGTGGGGACCCCTGTGTTGATGACGTTCTGCCCCAGTCCTGCACCGTGGGCTTGTGGAGGAAGGAGCAGCCCTCGCAGCGCACCTCTAGAATACCTCTGGGGTCCATAGCCTGTCTGATAGGTTCTGACTCTGCCTCCAGCAGCTGGCTAAAAGCACATCCTCCTGAGGTGTGCAATCCGTACTGACCTCTTTATCAAACAACTACTCGGCCATCCTCTGATCTCTTCAGCTAGGGCTTCTCATTTTCCCAATACGGAGAGACACAGATTTTTCCAAAGGTTAAAATTCTGCTTCTTTGTACATAATTCTGACTTTAAGTTGTTTTTCTCTCCTCCCATCTTACTATAAGCAGTCGGTTACTCCTTCAATATTTTACTTAGAAATTCCCCACATTTCATTGCTTACAAGCCCAACGTGTTACAAAATACTGGGACACAAGCACAGCCCCGTCAAATTCTTTGCCACTTTGTAACAAGGCGAGCCTTCCCTCCGTAGTCCAACAGCGTATTCCTCCTCCGTCTGAGGCCTCACTGGGATGCACCGTGCTGACCCATTTCTACCACGGCTCCGTGCGGACCCACTCAGACGTTCTCTAAGAAGAGCCAGGCACTCTCTGTAGCTCCCCTCCACTTATTCTGGACTCACAGAATTTCCCTTCGCAGGCCATTCACAGCCGCAGGGCCCTCTGCACACACTTCAGAACTCACCAACACTGCCATCGCAGAGCTTTAAAGCCATTTGCGCAGATTTAGGCATTTGATACAGCAGGATCCCAACTTTTCATTACTGGCTTTTGTCTTGGTCTTTAACAAAGTACCACAGACAACAGGAATTTCTTCCTTACAGATCTGGAGGGTACAGAGTTCAAGACCCAGGCACGGGCAGACCCAGTGTCTGAGGAAGGCAACTTGGGGCACCTCTCTGCGTGGGAGAGACAAGCTAGCTCTCTGGAGTCTCCTTATAAAGGTACAAATTCCAACCACCAGGGTCCTTTTCCTGTAGCCTGGTCACCTCCCAAAGCCTCCAGCTCCCAACACAATCATCTCAGTAGAATTTCAACATAGGAACTAGTTCCAGGGACACACACACACACACATACACACACACACACCAAGCAAATATAAAATAAGTTGAGTTACTACAGGACTCATATCTATAATTTAATCTTGAGGATATAATTGATATCTGTGGCTCCCGTCATCCATGACCCATTCTGTACTTCCCTGGCCTCAGCCAGACCCTCAGCTGGCCTTTGGCTAGTGGAGTGACCCAAACCTTGCTTCCTGAGGCTGCGAGTCCCCAGTTAGCCTGCATTTTGTGTGAGAGTGGGAGGGGGGGCCGTTGATGTTGGAGATCGCACATGCTAAGCAGATGCTAAAGCCCAGCATTTAAAAGTTTGCTATGGCTTTCCATTAATCATTTGCTATTATCTATGTGTGTGCACGTGTGTGCGCATTTTCATACAAGCTAGCCCTTTATTCTTCCTCTTTCCCATTTTCATCTTACACACAAGCTGTGGGAAGTTAGCTTTCCATGTAGTGTGTAGGTAGATAAGTATGCAGTGGGAATGCCAATGAATTTGAGGAGTAATCCGTACAGTCGGTGATAGGCTCAGTCACTCTTTGCCTGCAAGTCTTCTCACTGAGGGATAAGAAAGAAACTCTCTCCCTTGTAAGATCTGTAATGAGAACTCACTGTGTGGAAATGCAAAGCTTTGTTGATGTACAGGAATTGAACTGTGTGTGGGTGTGGACGTATCCACCAAGGGGTGGATTGTGCCCGGTTAGCAATTTCTTGGCTCTCAGCTCCTAACGCGCACTGCATTCTATGTCGCATAAGAAGTGAGCTGGAGCCTCTGCATGCTGTTCTTGTTGTTTGCTTCTGTGTTTGTTTTGCCCACTAGCATGGAGTTAAGCTTTGTCAGCATAGGGCCTTCCTTCTTGGCTCTGGCTCCTGCAGCAGAGTGACTTGTTCAGGGTCCAGCTCTGGCTCCAAAACAGCCAACAGCTGCTTGCTCTCTCTGAGGTGAGTGGGGAGCAAATTTCCTTCACCAAGCTCTCTCCCAGTGAGCAGCCTCCCCAGAGCCCTACAGAGTGGATTTCCAGCAGATTCTCTTAGCACCACCTATAGGCACACCCACCACACTGCAGCTGCCCCCTCTCTTGAAGGCTGAGCCTTGGCCTGGAGTTGAGGATGGTCTTCCTGCCTACTCTATCTCAGAGCTAAAACTGGTCCCCACTAAGTCTTTTTCCTCTTTTGTGGTACCAGGGATGGGACCAGGGTCCTTGCACTGAGCAACATCCCTGGTCCTTTTTAAATTCTGAGACAGAGTACTGCTAAGTACTAACTTTCCCCTCTTGAGCTCAAATTTGAAATTCTCCTGCCTCAGCCTCCCAGAATGCTGGGATTGTAGCCATGTGCCACTGTCCCTGGCTGTGGCTGCCTTTATTAGTCACGCTGTGTTCTTTACCATCCTCACCACTTCTTACTACCCATCCCTCGTTACTCCAAACCCTGGTTGTAGTCAATCACCTTGAAACTGTCATCATTCCTATTACTGCGTGAATTCTGCCTTCCAGCTGGAGTCTGGATGATGCACTGAATTCCAAGAAGCCAGGGTACCTACTCAGAACTATTTCAACAGCAACAAAGGCTCCTCTGCTGTTCCCTGGGGCCGCCACTGTACTTGAGATGCTGCCATCCCCAAGGCGTCAGCTCTGTCTTGGGGAGCTTACCACCTAGGGGCACAGACAGATATCAAACAGGCAAAGGCCACAGTGGAAATCTCGGAATCCTTACTGCTATGAAGCAGAACTCAAAGGACAGTTGGACCCAGAGAGGCCACCGCTAGGAGCAGGGAGCCGTAGCAAACCTCTGTGAGGAGTGAGGTCTGGGGGAGGGCTAAGGCAGCTCAAGGGAAGATTGAGGCAGCGATAACGCCTGCTGCAGAAATGCTTCCTGCAGAGGCCCCGAGGTGGGAATCCAAGGGGCATTCTTGTGCAGCAGAAAGATCAGATGTCGCAGGAAAACAAGAGGGGAGAGGTCTGAGCGGACGCAGGCAGAGGGAGGCCTCGCGGGGCAGCACATTGTCGCGGGAAGTCGGCCAAAAACCCCTGGAGGGAGTTCACCACGGGAAGCACAACGCGCATTTTTGAAAACAGAGCTGTCCAAAGCAGGGCGGGAAGGGGGTCTGCTCCCCTCTTGCGCCGCTCTGAGCTCTCCCTGCTGACCTCGCAGCTCCTCCCGGCTTCAGCGGTGTCTCTGGTCTCCGTCCCTTCTCCGGAAGCCCCCGCGGGGGCTGCAGCAGCACTGTATTTACTGTCCGCGTTGCCATAGTTACCCCTCATGTCTGCTCGGGGCCCCTCCAAGCTCGTCCCCTCTCTTCTGTGTCCGCCCCAGGCCTCTTCCTGGGTGCTGTCTCTCCACTCCTGTCTTTACGACAACGGACCGTCCAGCTCCCACTGAGAGACGGTCGCTTGGGGAGGACACGACCACCTGGCCTCTCTGGGGATGGAAAGGTCGCACGAGGACGCCTTTCCCGTGTCTTGCAGCAGGAGGATGCAGAGACATTTCTAATATAGCACAAATAAACGCTGTATTTAGGGTCACAGAGACAGGAGGCTCCGTGCTGCATACCCAGCCTCTCTGCACTTCCTGTGAAGGGACAGAAGGAGGGGGAAAGGTACACAGCTCCTCTGGTGGGGAAGGAGCCCCAGTCCCGGGTCGCCCAGCCTGGCACACGCAAGTCAGTGTGACAACAGTGATGGGGCATTAGGCTGGACGGCCAGGGCAGGGGGAGTCAGGTTCTTTCTGGCTAAGAGGGACGCAAGGGCTAGAAAATCATTACAGGTGGATGAATTATTCACAGCCTGGTCGACCTCCTCGGGCTCCGACAGCCAGGATCTCGCTGATCAGACCAGCGGATCTTATTACCCGGGTGTAATGGCCTCTTTTCCTTGGTCTCAGAAGACAGCGATTCCGCGCCATCAATATTAATGTGGACTGGCTGACGCAGCGGCCCCCACACCCGGGGCCTCCTGGCCCCCCGCAGCCATGGTGACGTCAGCCCAGGACCCCGTGGGCAATTGGAGACACCGGACCTCAGAGCGAGAACTGTAGGGACCTAAGTGACCGCTTCCAGCTGCAGGCAACCCCAGGAACACCTGAAATACGCTGCTTCGTTTCCCCGCAGTGGAGTTTGACACTGGCCTTGCAGCTCTTCCCAGCCTCAGTGGTGTCTCCGATCTGGGTCCTTACCCCAGAGGCCTAGCGGGGCTGCAGCAAGGACGGCGGCGTCTTTCCAGCTCCTGCGGCTGCCACGACAAGTTATCATAGAGGAGCAGCCCTCAGCAAAATGCCGCCTCCAGTTCCAGAGGCCGAGGTCCAAGGCCAAGGTGCGGGCAGAGCCTGCTCACGAGGAGGCTGCGGGGAGGGGAGTACCTCCCGGCCCGTTCCAGCCTGGGGTGGCTGCTGCCCTTGCTTGGCCTGGGGACGTACCTCTCCAATTTCTGCCTCCGTCTCCCACAGGCTTCCCAGCTGTGTTGCCATGTCATAAAATCCACCGCAGGGTTTTATGATACGTGTGGCTTTTGTTAGATTTTAAAATTTTTATATTTTAATTAACACAGCTTGGGGTAATGTTGATGGGCTACAGTGTGACCTTTTAACACATGTGTACAATATGTGATGATCAGATCTGAGCAATCAGTGTCTGCTACCTTAGACATTTATGATTTCTTTGTGTCAGAAACGGTCAAAACCCCCTGTACCAGCTACTTTGAAATACTCAGTCAAAAACTACAGCTATCCTAATTTGCTATTGAAGAGAACAAGTGGCTCCTTCTATCCACTATCACCCCTGCAACTTGAACAGCCCTCCCCCCACCCTCCCCTCCCCCGCACTCTCCCTAGGCTCTGCAATGCAGTATCCTAGTTGCTACTGCTCTGAGATGAACACTTTAGCTTCCACATGAAGACATGAAGTATTCGTATTTCTGTGCCAGACTTATTTCACTTAACATAATGTCCTCCAGTTCCACCCATGTTGCTGAATTCGGACATGTCCTTCTTTTTATGACTGAAGAATATTCCCCTGTGTGTCTATATTACATTTTCTTTATCCATTCATCTCTTCGCAGACACCTACAGTGATGACATATCTTGATTCTGGTGAGTTTTGTTGCAATAAACATGTGAGGGAAATGTCTTTCCGTACACTGACTTCAAGTCCTGTGGATCTATATCTAGCCATGGGATTGCTAGGTCACAAGGTAGGTATTTGTAATTTGGGGAAACTTCCATACTGTTTTCCATAATAGCTGAACTAATTTATGTTGCCCCCAATGGGGAGCACCCCTCTGTGTCCTCACTGGCATTTGCTATTTTTTTATAATAGCCATTCTAACTGGGGTGAGATGACGTCTCATTGTGGGCTTGATTTGCATTTCTTTGGTGATGGGTGATGGTGGATACTGTATCACATACTTGTTGCCCATTTGTATATCCTCTTCTGAGAAATGGTTCTTCAGGTCATTTGTTCCTTTTAAAATCAGATTATTTGGATTTTTGCTGGTAAGTTGGTTAGATTGCTTACATATCCTGGAAATTAACCCCTTTTCAGAAGAATAGTTTGCAAATATATTCTCCATTCTGTAAGTTATATCTGTACTCTCTGTTTCTTGGGGTTTTTTGTTTTGTTTTGTTTCTGCAGTTTTTTAAAAACTGAAACTCTGCTTTTGTTATCTATGTTTCAGGGGTCATATACAAAACATCTTCACCCAGACCAATATCCTGAAGCATTTCCTCTATGTTTTCTTCCAGTACTTTCATAGTCTTGCATCTTACTTTTAAGGCTTTGATCTATTTTGAATTGATTTTTGTACGTGGTAAGAGATAGGGCTCTGTTTTCTTTCTTCTCCATGTGGATATAAGAAAACCCAGAAACATTTATGGAAGAGATTCTCTTTTATCCTGTTTATGCTCTTGTTACTTTTGTTGAAAATTAGAGCTAGGTATGGTGTTACATACCTACAATTCCAGCTGGCAAGGGACCGAGGTAGGAGGATTTCCATGAGTTTGAGACTAGACTGGGCTACATAGACAAACCCTACCAAAAAGAGAAAATATGGCTGAAAATATGTGGATTTACAGAAAAAAAAAATGAAATACTTAGGAATCAAAGGAAATAAAAGATTTATACATTGAAAATTACTCTACTCTGGAAAAGAAGACTGAAGAGGATATCAGAAAATGGAAACATATCCCTTGCTCGTGGATAGGGAGCACCAATATAGTGAAAAATGGCTATACTCTCAAAATTGTTATATAGATATAATGCAATCCTGATGAAAATACCATTAGCATACCTCACAGAACTACAGAAGACATTCCTAAAATTCATTTGGAAATAGAAGAGACTTAGAATGGAAAAAGTAATTCAAAGGCAAGGCAAGAGCCATCAAAATCCCTGACTTGAAATTATACTGCAAAGCTACTGTGATGAAATTAGCATGGTACTGGCACAAAAAAACCAAAAAAAAACAAAAAAAAAAACAAAAAAAAAACAGACCCAAGGATCAGTGGAAAGATGCAGATACAACTACAAGCACATTCAACCATCTTATCTTTGACAAAGGGGCCAAACATTTTCACTGGAAGAAAGATAGCCTCTTTAATAAATGGTGTTGGAAAAACTGGCTTTTCACATACCGAAGACTAAAACTAGACCCATGTCTATCACCATACACTAAGCTAAAGTCAAAATGGATGAGAGATCTAAATATTAAAACAGAAAAACTGAATCTACTGGAAGAGAAAGTAGGTAGCAATTTTGAAGACAAGTGTAGGCAGCTATTTCATGAACAAAACCCAAACTGCATGGGAAATACTCCAAAAAATCAACAACTGGGATCTCATCTTATTGAATAGCTTTTACACATCAAAAGAAATCACCAACAGAGCGAAAAGACAACCAACAGAGTGGGAAACAATTTTAGATAAGTCTTTCTCAGACAAAGGACTTCTATCTAGAACATATAAGAATTGAAAAATATCAGACCAGTAAAATTTAAAGACCCAATCCAAAAATGAGCATCTGAGATGAATGCACACTTCTCAGATGAATAAATACAAATGGCAGATATATATATATGGAAAAATGTTAAACATCACTGATCATTTGAGAAAAGCAAATTAAAACAACACTGACATTTAATCTCACCCTAGAAAGAATGGCTGTCATCAAGAACTCAATCAATAACAAACGGTGGAAAAGCTGTGGGGAGAAAGGAACACTCTTCATTCTTAGTGGGCATGTAGACTGGTGCAGCCACTGTGGAAATCAGTCTGGAGATTCCTCACCAAACTAGGACTGGAGGTTCCACTTAATCCCACTATTCCTCTTCTGAGTATTTTCCCAGAAGAATTAAAAGCATCATACCACAGCAATATATGTGCACCCATGTTTATAGCAACACAACTTATAATAGCTGTATTTTAGAAACAACCTAAATGCCCATCAACTAAGGAGTGGCTAAAAAAGATGTGGTACAGGATAAAATGACTCCACCAAGGGAAGACACTGCCTACAAACTCCTAATTTATGATTGGTTCTGTTGTATAACTACAGACTCTGTTCCTATGTTTTTGTTTGTTTGTTTGTTTTGTTTTGTTTTTGTTTTTGTTTCTGGTACCGGGAATCACACTCACAACCCCATGCTTTCTGAAGCACAAAATCCATACTTAACATTGTTTGTCACTTTCTCAATTGTGCTTGATGCTATTGTCATTCCTAATTTTACTACGTTAGCTAGGATTTCATGTCTGTTGTAATTGGTTTTTTTCCCTTCTGTAACAATACTGGGAAGCTCTGGTGAGGGGTAATAACCTCACCACATCACTACACCAAAGGACCAGGGACTGAGCAAAATAGATACAAACATCCGACTCTTAATTAGCTGGGAAGGTAGGACCTTGTAACACACACAAACCAAGAATCTCCTACACACAGAAGACAGCCCTGAAGAACAGACTTTTCCTAGAAAGGTCTCGATACTGGTGATATAACTATCTACTACAAAACCCTCAGGGATCATTACAGAAAAATACATTAAAATTTCTTTGACAAGACAAAAAAGCAAAATGCAATCCTGGACCTCCAACCCACCCATAGGAAGACACACACCTTAAATTTCTGAAATGACAGCAACCAAAGTAAAGAAGCAAATCCATGAAGCTATAGAGGAAATCAGATCAGAAATAATCTCCCAGATAAAAAAGAAATGTCAACATTTATTTACTTATTTATTTTTTGCGGTACTGGGGATCAAACTTGTGATCTTGCACTTGCCGGGCAGGCACTTATGCCACTGAGCTATATCCCCAATCCCAAGCTTTTGTTTGTTTGTTTGTTTGTTT
>NW_004955627.1:116721-122975 GCF_000276665.1 Chinchilla lanigera
AGTCTTGCATGCCAATACCTGGTTATATGTGCAACCATTTTGAAGATGACATTAGGTAATATAACAACCACTATTAACATCCTATCACCATGTTTTGAAATTCTGTATCATTTTTATTGTTCTCTATTCTGTTTTGATTATGTGTTTGTGTTATTTTGGTTTTTTAAATGAGAAACAAAATTTATATGTATATATAAGGATAGCTGGAATAGGTGTATTGCTGATGTCTGTGGTTTATTGAAGAACACTCAATGCTTAAATTTTTCTTTTTTCTTGACCAATTTTGCACACTTGAATTTGGTAATCAGAATGACTGATCTGAAAACAACAATATGAAGTATAAGAACCATTGTTGAATTCCTACCATCTTGTGTGTTGGTGCTCTGCATAATTTCCAATTTTTTTTTACATGTTACTGTCTTTGATTATTTGATCAATCTTACATTCTTATATCTGGTGGACTGAGCAGCTTGGTTGAAAATAACAGTACGTAATATAGCAGTGTAAATTCCTATCACTTTGTTTTGAGGTCATGTATCATTTTTGTTGTTTTTGTGTTGTTTTTATTTTGTCTTCATTGTTTTGCTAGTTTTTTTTAATTTTTAAAATAAAAACATTTAAAATAATATATCAAATACCGACTATGAAAAAAATGGGCATCTGATATGAATACACACTTCTCAGATGAAGAAATACTAATGATAGATAAATATATTAAAAGATGTTCAACGTCATTGGTCATTTGAGAAATGCAAATGCAAACAACACTGAGATTCCATCTCACTCCCGAAAAAATGGTTATCATTAAGAAATCAACCAGCAACAAGTGCTGGAGAGGCTGTGGGGCAAAAGGAACCCTTCTCCACTGCTGGTGGGAGTGTAGATTGGTGAAAACACTGTGCAAATCAGTTTGGAGATTCCTCACAAAACTAGGATTAGAAATCCCACCTAACCCAGCTATTACCCTACTGGTTATTTTCCCAAAAGAATTAAAAACATCACACGACAGTGACATATGCACATCCATGTTTATAGCAGCACAGTCTGTCATCGCTAAATCTTGGAAACCATTTAAATGCCCATCAACTGAGGAATGGATAAAAATGATGGTATTTTTATACAATGGAGTATTACTCAGCCATAAAAAGGTAAACTCTAGGCTTTTTTAGGTAAATGGATGCAACTAGAGAGTTTACTCATAAGTGAAATAAATTGGACCCATATGTGCAAACACCACATTGTCTTCCTAGTGTAAGAGCCTGAAAGAGTAAATAAAACCCAAAATGTACACTAGATATTATGAAACAGAAAGAAATTGCTCAAAGGAAGGAACAACTGGGATGAGGGAAAGGAGAAAAAGAAAGAAAGAAGGAACGGAAAACATATATATATGGACAGCTGGGATAACTGTACTGCTTATGTCTAATGATTTATTGAAAGGAATAGTTAATACTTAATTTTTTGACCATTTTTCATACTTATATCTGCTAGTTTGAATAATTAATTTGAAGACAACTGTATGCAATGTAACAACCATTTGTGAATCCTACCATCTTGTCAAGTGAAACTCTGCATCATTTCTTTTGCTTTTATTTTTATTCTCCTCAGTGGTTTGATCAATCTTACATTCTTAAATCTTGTACTCTGTGCAACTTTGTTGAAATTAACAATACATAATCTAACAACTGCTGTTAATTCCTATCATTTTGTTCGGAAACCCTCTATCACGTTTACTTTTTTGTTTTATTTTGTTTTTGTCTATGTTGTTGGTATTTTGCTACTCTTCTTCTTTATTATTCTCTTTAAAATAAAAGAAAACATCATACCATATTGTTATATGTGCACCCGTGTTTATAACCACACAATTTGTAACAGCTAACTCTTGGAAACAACCCAAATGCCTATCAACTGAGGAATAGATAAAAAAAAGTTGTGGTATTTTTATACAATGGGGTACTACTCAGTTATAAAAAGGATAAACTCGAGGCTTTTATAGGTAAACAAATGCAACTAGAGACCATACACATAAGTGAAATAAATCGAACTTGCACATGTAAACATCATACGGGGTCATTGGTGTATGAAACTGAAAAAATAGATAAGACCCAAAATCTACAATGCATACTGTGAAAGGGAAAGAAACTCCTCAAAAAGAAAGAAGAACTGGGATGGGAGAAAGGAGAAAAGAAACAGAAATGAAAAAATATATATATATGTCTATTATATATAGACATATATACAGAAGATAGATAAGATATGTATACTACTGACTTCTTTTAGTTCATTAAAAATAATTTGTGCTTATAATTTATCAACCATGCATGCCTATATTGGGTAATCTGAGCAACTACTTGGAAGATCACAATATATGATATATTAACCATTGTTTATCTATTATCTTGTTTTGAAATTCTGTATTATTGGTTTCTTTCTCCTTGAAATAAAAAAAGCAGCATTTTTACACAGTGGAGTACTACTCAGCTATAAAGAAGGATAAACTTCAGACTTTTACAGGTAAAGGGATGCAACTTGAGACCATACTCAGAAGTGAGATAAATCAGTCTTGCATGTGTAAACATTGTATTTTCTCCATAGTATAAGAAGCTGTAAGAGTAAATAACACCCCAAATGTACAATAGATATTGGGAAGTGGGGAGAAACTATTCAAAAAGAAAGAAAAATTGGGATGGGGAAAGGAGAAAAGAAGGAAAAGTAAATATACATATACATGTGTGTGTGTGTGTGTGTGTGTGTGTGTGTACAAGATAGTTAAGATAGCTATACTAATTCTATTAGTTCATTGAAAAGAAAGTTTTATGCTGTAATGTTTGATCAATTTTTCATGCCTATGTCTTTTAATCTGAGCAACTACTTTGAACATAACAATAAACAATGTACTAAGCATTGTTACTGTCCTATTGTCTTGTTTTGAAATTTTGTATCATTGTTTTTATTGTTTTTTCTCTTTCAGATAAAAAGTGTGGATTTATTTCTGTGTTCTGTATTCTGTTCCATTGGCCTATGTATCTGTTTTTATGCCAGTACATACTGTTTAAGTTGCTGTCACATTGTAGTATGTTTTGAATTCAGATATAGTAGTGCTTATACCATTTTTTGCTTAAGATTGCTATTTTTATAGAGTTTGATACAAATTTTAGGGGTTTTTTCTGCTTCTATGAAGGATGTCATTGGTGTTTGGTAGAAATTACATTAAGTGTGTGAGATCACTTAGGGTTGTATTGACATTTAAAAAAATACTAATTCTTTAAGTTCTTAAGCATAAGATTATTTTTTGGTCATCTTCATTTCCTTTTATAAGTGTTTTATAATTTTTATTCTAAAAATCATTTACTTCCTCTGTTGAATTTATTCCTAGGTTTTTGTTTGTTTGACTTTGTTTCATCTGTTGTGAATGGGATTGCTTCCTGATTTTTTTCATTGCAATTCTGTTATATGTACATTAAAATGCACTGATTTTTGTAAGTTGCTTTTGTATCCTGCAACTGTATTGCATTAATTTATCATGTCTAGGTTTTTTAAGTAGAGTCTAGATTTTTCTATATATAAAATCATGTTGTCTGCAAACAGGAATAACTTAATCCTTGCTCCTTAGGCATCCTTTCTTTTTCTCTTGCCTTAGTGCTCTGGCTAAGTTGTCCAATACCATACTGAATAAATGTGAAAGTAGATGCACTTTTTCCTCATTTTAGAGGAAGCAATTTCAGCTTTTCCCACTCAGTGTGATATAGGCTGTGGGTTTGCATATGTTACCTTTTGTGTTGAAGCAAAACCTTTCTGTAACTATTTTTTAGAGTTGTCATCATAAAGCGAGAATATTACCAAATGCTTTTGATGTATCTATTGAAACGATCATATGGTTTATATCCATTATTCTATTGATGTACTATATTATGTCTATCGATTTGCATATGTTTAAACATCTTGCATTTCTGGGATAAATCCCATTTGATCATTCTGTATGATCTTTTTATGTTCTGTTAGATTAAATTTACAAGTATTTTTTGAGAATTTTTGCACTTACATTCATCAGGGATTTTGATCTGTAGTTTTCGTGTGTGTGTGTGAGTGTGTGTGTGTGTTCTTGTCTGATTTTGAGCTCAAGGTAATGCTGGCTCCATAGAATGAGCTTACCAAGGTTTCTTCATTTTCAATACTTTCAACTAATAATTGGAGAAGTATTGATGTTAATTTTTCTCTCAAGATCTTATAAATAGAGCAGCAAAACCACCTGGTTCTGAACTTTTCTTTGTTGGGAGACTTCTCATTCCTCATTGGATGTTACAACCTCTTTTTAGACTGTTCAGGTTTTCTATGACCTCAAAGTTCACTTTTGCTGGTTTATGAGTTCAGAAACTTACCTGCTTCTTCTAAGTTTCCTGGCCTGTTGCATGCGGTTCTTCACAGTGCTCACACACGGTTCTCTGCATCTCGGGGGTGTCATTGTCTTGTCTCCGTTATCATTTATGACTTTCTCCAATCAGCTCTTTTTTCTTGGTTAGTCCTGCTAAAGGTTTGTTATTTTTGTTTACTGGATTTAAAAAAAATTTTTATTTTAAAGGGAAAGGAACAAAAACAAAATAGCAAACACAAGACAACACAAAAGCAATAAAAATGATATAGAATTTCAAAACAAGATGATAGGAAATTAACAATGGTTGTTGTATTACTTATTGCTATCTTCAAAGTAGTTGCTCAGATTGGCAGATATAGGCATGCAAGATTGATCAGCCAATTAAACATTAGTTTTCTTTCAATACACCAATAGAAATTAGTAGTACATTTATCTTGCATATCTTGTGTATATATACACATATTTTTCCCTTCCTTCCTTCCTTCTTTCTTTTCTCCTTTCCCTCATATCAGTTGTTCTTTCCACCTGAGAGTTTGCTGGATTTTTATTTGATTCTCCTTCAGTCATTTCTGCCTGGACCTTTGTTATTTTATTCCTTTTACTAATTTGGGGCTGGTTTATTCTTGTTCTTCTAGTTCCTTGAGTTGTATCACTAGGTTCTTTATTTGAAATCTTTATTTTGATGTATGCACTTATTGCTGTAAACTTATATCTTGGCACTGATTTTGCTATATACCATAGCTTTTATTGTTCTGTTTTTATTTTTCACTGTTTCAAGAAAATGTTTCACATTTTTTAAACTTTTTCACTGACTCATTAGTCATTCAGGAAAATGTTGCTCATCTTCAATATACCCATACAACTTCTAAAGCTCCTCTAGCTGCTGATTTCTAATGTATGCAACTGTGGTTAGAGGGGATCCATGATATGATTTCAATAGTTTGAATTTCCTGATGCTTATTTTGTGGCCGAACATAGGAAGTGTGATTTTCAAAATTTGGTTGTGTTACAATGAAAAAACCAGTTACAGTAAAAGACCCATTGCCAATAATCCCCATCTGGATACTCCTTTTCACTCTGAACACACTCATCCAATCACTCTTACCACTTTCTGAAGCAGTTCTGGAAGTTCTTTCTCATAAGTGTCTTTGGTTGCTTGGTAGTAGCTATCTCAGTGTCCTGAATTGATAAAAAAATGTTTACCTTTCATGCTCATTCTGTCTTGGGGCAGGAGCCAGAGATGTCAGGGTACCAGGCCTGGTCAAGAAGGTGGATAAGGACACTCTAATTTTTTCTTTTAATTCTTTTTATTAGTACATCTTTGAATTAGTAGTACACATAGCACATCTTACATTTTATGTCTCCTTCCCCTCATCTTCCCCCCTCCCTCCATATCTTGGGCTCCTTCCCATCTGGAAAAGATCTATCTCCCTGTTTCCCATTGTTGATATTTTATTTTATTCTTTGTTTATACATTGGGTTTCTCATCTCAGATAAATTATATAATATTTCACCTCTGTGTCTGATTTATTTCACTTAACAGTGATGATTAGCCTACATTTTCTTACAAATGACTTGAATTTATCTTTCTTTACAGCTCAATAGTATTCCACTGTGTATAAATACCACACTTTTTTTTTAATTTTAAAAATAAAAGGAGGAAAACATTAACAGACAGACAACCTTTTACAAAATAGCAAAAGAACAGTCCAGACAATACAGAGTTACAAACAATGTGGTAGGAAATTAACAATTCTTGTTGTATTACATATTGATATCTTCAAAGTGGTTTCTCATGAAAACAGATAGAGACATGCAATATTGAACAACCAAAGACTCACTGACAGTTTCTTTCAGCAAAGAAATAGAAGACAGTAGAACA
>NW_004955627.1:127638-157426 GCF_000276665.1 Chinchilla lanigera
CTGAGCTAAATCCCCAGCCCCCTTGCTTGCTCTTCTTGACGTTTCATTTCTACTGTTGTTCTTGAAATTGTGGTCAGATTTTTCTCTGTCTAGAATATCTTTTAGTACTCTTTGTAATGCTGACTTGGCACTCATGAAGTTCTTCAATTGTTCTTTGTCATGAAATTATTTTATTTCTCTGTTGAATTTGAGCCATAGTTTGGCAGGGTACAACAGTCTTGGTTGGAAGCTGTTGTGTCTCAGGACCTGTAATACTTCTCTGCAAGCTCTTCTGAATTGGAAGGTTTGTGCTGTGATGTCTGCTGTGATTCTGATGGGCTTTCCTTTATAGGTAATCTGTTTCTTTTCTGTAGCAGCTTTTAATGTTCTGTTCTTTTGCTGGAGATCTGGGAACTTGACTGTTATATGTCTGGGTGTACTTTTATTTTGGTTGTGGTTGGTTGGAGTTCTGTATGCATCATTTACCTGTATATCAGGTTCTGTTTCCATGCTTGGGAAATTTTCTGCTATTATTTCTGCAAATATTCTTTTTATGTCAGTTGTATTGCCTCTTGCTGTTTCAGTGACTCCCATAAGTTGTACATTATTTCTCTTTGCCTCATCTTGTAGCTGTTGAATTGATGTTTCCTGGAACCTTGTTGATTTTAGGAGATCCTTTCTTTCACGGTCACTAGTTGCCATGCTGTCTTCAAAGTCTGAGATTCTATTTTCAGCTTCGTTCAAGCGGTTTTGGTAGCTTTCAGTGGCAGCTTTGTTTTCCTGGATGTCTCTTAGAATCTGCTTCATGTGTTCTAAGTCCTTCCTATATTTTTCATTTAATGCTTCTGACTCTTGCCTTTGTTCTTCTATTTTCTTATATGTTTCATCTTCAGAATTTTTGAGCAGTTCCTTCATTATTATTGTCTTTTCAGTTTTTTCCTGAGAGATTATTTCTGGTCTCATCTCTTCTATGGCTTTATGGAATTGTTTCTTTACTTCCATTGCAATCATTTCAGCTATTTCAGGCCTGTGTTTACCAAGTTCTCCTATGTCAATGTCTCTTGGACTTGTTCTGAGGAGGGTGGAGATCTGGGATTGTACCACACTGTCTTTATGCATTCATTTACTGATGGTTATATAGGCTGCTTCAAAGATTTACCAACTATTCATAATGTGCTGTAAACATGGGTATGCACCTGTCACTGTAATATGATGTCTTTAACTTTTGAAAAGACACCTCAGAGGGGAATAGCTGGAACAAATGGAATGTGTACTTTTAGTTTTGTGAGGAATCTCTACATAGATGTCCATAGTGGTTGTCTTAGTTTACATTCCCACCAACAATGTAGAAGTGTTCCCTTTTCTCCAAAAGTGCACTACTATTTGTTATTATTTGACTTCTTGATGATTGTCACTCTTTCTGGAGTGAGATGGAATGTCAGTATTGTTTGAATTTACACTTCTGTAATCACCAGTAATGTTGAACCTTTCTTCATGTATTTATTGATCATTTGCTCTTCTCTTGAAAAGTATCTATTAATTTCAGTGGCTTGTTTTTTGATTGTGCCTTTTATTCTGAGGAGGTCTAGTTTATCTGAGATCTTTTATATATTCCAGATATTGGCCCTCTGTCTAATGAATAGCTGGCAAATTTTTTTCTTATTTTGTAGGTTTTCTTTTCACTCTGATTTGTTAGTTTCCTGTACAGAAGGTGTTTAATCTGATATAGTTCCATTTGATAGTTCTTGTGCAATTGAGCTTCAGTTCAGAAAGCCCTCACCTAGGCCTATGATCAAGAGTTTTACCTGTCTTGGGGCTGGGGATTTAGCTCAGTGGCACAGTGCCTGCCTGGCATGTGCTAGGTTGTGAGTTCAATTCCCGGTACTGGAAAAAATGGGGGGAAAAAAGAGTTTTACCTGTCTTGTCTTCCAGTACATTAAGTGTTTCTGCTTTAATGTTTACCTCTTTAAACTATTTTCATTTAACTTAGTATATGATGAGATATATGAGTATAGCTTCAATCTTCTTCATGTGGACTACCAGTTTTCTCAGCATAGCTTGCTAAGGGGAACATCATTCCTCCAGCATATATTTCTGGCTCCTTTTTATCAAATATGAGGTGGCTGAATGTGTCTGCAATGGTTTCTGAGTCCTGCGTTCTGTTCCATTTCTCCACATGTCTGTTTTGTGCTACTACTATGCAGTTTTACCACTGTAGCTTTGTAATATAATTTGAAACCCCATATTGTGGTGTCTCCTGCTTTGCTCTGGTTACTAAGGATAGCTTTTGCTATTCTGTATCTCTCTGGTTCAGTCTGCTGATTTCAATTTTTCTTTTTTTTATTACTGGGAATCGAACTCAGGACCTTGCACTTACCAGGCAGGAACTTGTCCTGCTGAGCTATATCCTCAGCCTCCTCAATTTTCCATTTTTATTGGGTACTTTTCTTTAGTCCTGTGAGGCATATTGCTAGTATTTTGATTTGGATTGTATTCAATTGGATACATCAGTTTTAGGAATACAGTCTTTTTGACAATATTGGTCCTGCTGATCCAGAAACTGAAAATGTCTTTCCATTTCTGATGTGTTCTTGATCTCTTTTATAGATTATTGTAACTTTCATTTTTTGCTTTTTTTAATTATAAGGAGAAAAAGCAACAAGAAAGAATGATGCAAAATTTCCAAACATGATAGTAGGAAAGTAACAATGGTTAGTACATTGCTTATTGTTATCTTCAAAGTACTTGCTCAGATTACAAGCTATAAGGATGAAAAATTAATCAAATGATGTAAGCACAAACCTTTTCAATGAAATAATAGAAATTACTAGCATAGCTGTTATAACTATCTTGTGTATATATATATATATATATATATTTCTTTATCCTTCTTTCTTTTATCCTTTCCCCCACCCCAGTTTCTCTTTCATTTTAAACAGTTTCTTCCCATTTCCCAATATCTATTATATATTTTCAATTTTATTTCCTCTTTCAGCTCCTTACACTAGGGAGGCAATATGATGTTCACATGTTTCCTCTGTGCTTCCTGTCTTTATGTGAGCAAAGATTTTCAAAGTAGGTATCGATGATCTGAATTTCCTTTGGATCTCTAGTAATTTCAGCCTTTTCGTTCCTCATTGCATGAACTTGAGTCTTTTCTTTCCATAAGGTTGGTGAAGGTTTATCCTTATTTTTATTCTTTCAAAGATCCAACACTTTGATTTATTAATCTGTGTATTGTTTTCTTAGTCTCCACTGTGTTAATTTTTGCTCTGACCTTTATAATTTGCTCCCATGTATGAGCTTTGGTCTTGTCTTCCTCTTCCTTCTCTAGCAGTTTGAGGTGTAACATTAAGTTGTTCATTTGTGTTCATTCTGTTTTCCTGATATGAGAACTTACTGCTACACATTTCCCACTTAGGGCTGCTTTCATTGCATCCCAGAGTTTGAAGTACGTTGTATGTTGTTATGGTTTATGTCTGTGTGTCCCCCCCAAAGCCTCATGCGATCATGGGGCAGGCTTTTAGAGTTTGATTAGTATGGGTATGAGAGCTACACCCGCCCTGGGGTGGATAGTTTGCATATGTAAGGGAGAGGAAAAGGGTGCTTGAGGACATTCCTCCCCCATTCCGCCCTGGTGTGTGCTTGCTGCTTAGCTGTGTTCTGCCGCCCTGAGATGCATCCCTCTGCCACGTGCCACTCTGCCTTATAATCTGCCAAGTACGGATTGAAACCTCCACAAACTGTAAGCAAAATAAACCTTTCCTTCCTGAATTTTGGGTGTCAGACATTTTGTCCCAGCAGTGAGAGAAAAGTAACCAAGACATCTGTATTCTCTCATTTAGTTGTAGATATTGTTTAATTTCTTCTTTAATTTCATCTGTGACCCACTGGTTGTTTAGTAGGGTATTATTTAATTTCCATGTGTTTACGGAGTTTTGCCATTTCTTTTGCCATTAATTTCCAGGTTCATTGCATTATGGTAAGATAACATGCATGGGATAATTTAAATTCTTTTGCATTTACTTAAGCATGTCCTATGCGCTAGTATATGGTCTATTTTAGAGAATGTTCAGTGTGCAGCTGAGAACAATGTATGTTACAATGATGTTGAAGGGGAACACTCTGAAAACATCTATTAAGTCCATTTGTTCACAGGTTTGGCTCTGTTCTGATTTTTTTTTTCATCTTTTTGTCTGCTTGGTCTATCTCTTTGTGACCATGCTGTATTACATTCTCCTGTTGCAGTTGTGTTGTTGCTTATTTGATTTCTCATGTCTATTAATAATTACCTTATATAGTTGGGTGCGTCCATATTTGGTTCATACATATTTATGATTGTTATCTCTTCCTCTTGAAGTATGTAAGGTCAAGTATGTAGTGACCTTCTTTATTTCTTTTGATCAGTCTTAGTTTGAAGTTCACATTGTCTGCAAACAGGATAGCTATGCCTGCTTTTTTCTGGGTTCCTGCTACATGGAGTGTTATTTTCCCATCTTTGATTTTCAGTTTATGAATGTCTTTTTGTGCTAAATGTGTTTCTTTCATACAGCATGTTGTTGAATCTTGTTTATTGAACCATTCTATCAGTCTGTTTCTTTTCATTGGTGAATTGAAACCATTTAATTTACATTGATGGTTATAGCTGATATATATTGACTTCCTCATGATATTTTCCTGCTGTTGGTTCCATTCTTTTCCCTGCTGTTTAATTGCTTGCCATGGCTGGTAGTTTCTTTCTATTGTTGTTCTTGGAATTGTGGTGATTTTTTTCTCTGTCTAGAATATCTTTCTGTACCCTTTGTAGGGTTGGTTTGGTTGTCATTTATTTCTTCAGTTGTTTTTCATGAAAGTACCTTATTTCTCCATTAATTTTGAAAGATGGTTTTGCAGGGTACATCAATCTGCATTGGAAGTTGTTTTCTTTCAGGATTTGAAGTACTTCTCTCCAAGCTCTTCTTGACTTGAGTGTTTGTGTTGAGAAGTCTGCCATGATTCTCATAGGGCTTCCTTTATAGGTGATCTATTTCTTTTCTCTAACAGCTTTTAATGTTCTCTTGTGCTAAATTTCTGATTATTGATTACTATATGTCTTGGCGTAGTTTTATTTTGGCTATGGTCATTTGGAGTTCTATGTGCTTCATTTATTGTATGTCAAATTCTTTATTCATGCTTGGAAAGTTTTGCACCATTATATCTGTGAAGAGCTTTGTTACGCATTTGTGCTTCCTCCAGCTTTCTCACTGACCCCAATCAACCTTATTTTATTCCCGTTTGCATCACCTTGTAGCTATTGGAATTATTTTTCATGGTCTGTTGCTATTTTCAAGATATCTTTCTTTTCATGATCAGTAGCTGCAATTCTACCTTCAAAATCTGAAATTCTACCCTCTCCACTCAATCTGTTACATAAACTTTCAATGGAGATTTTAATCTTTTGATTTGTGTTTGAATGTTTCATGGATTCCATTTCTTTCCTACGTTGAGCATTTTTTGTTTCAACCATTTTTCTAAGCTCGTCTGTTCTTTTATCTGTGACTTTGCATTGCAGTCTTGTCCTGGGTGGGCCGGAGGTCTGGGGTTGCACTTTGCTTCTGTGCCTTATAATTTTCTAATATCTTTTTTATTTTGTTTTGTTTTCTATGCTGATGCTGCCAATTTCTTATGATAGGATTATCACCAGTATTGAGGCTTCTCTATGCAATTTCTGTTCTTCAGGGATGTTTCTCAGATTTAAGGATGCAAAGTTACTATTTGGTCAGCACCCAATCCTATGGTATTGGGTTGTGGTGGTGAATATAGCCACATCAAATCACAGTGTTATCATACAGGGGAGAAAAACTGATCATAACGTGTATGACATCCTGGCTAAAGTAGTTAGTAATAACAATTGTTTTGAGTACAGCTTAACCACTGACAAACTATGATAACCATTGACCTACTACCTCCAACCACAGCAAGAAATTCTAAAGTTATACAACAAACTCAGACATATACTTTGCACTTGTATGCAGTGATTTTCCCCTTGGAGTGATCTCACCATTTTGTGATTTTCAGTCTATGAATTTCTTTTTGTGTTAAACGTGTTTCTTTCATACAGCATGTTGTTGAATCTTGTTTATTGAACCATTCTGTCAGTCATAGTGGGAATCCTTGTAGGGGACAGGATAAAGTGATGAATGAGGTCAAATCTAGTAGAGTTAAGGTTGGAGGTCAAAGAATGATCACCTGAGTTGTGGGAAGCTGGAGAATGCAGGAGGCAAAGAATGAAGTAGAATGTGAGAGAGTAATCAGAAAGGGCAGAGACAATGTTTACTCACATGAAAGTTTAAACTCAAAAAGTAGTTGAAGGAGCTGGGGATACAGCTCAGTGGCATAAGTGCCTGCCTGGCAAGGTCCTAAGTTTGATTCCTAGTACCAAAAAACAAAAACTGAAAAACCCCAAATAGTTCAGTGGAATTTCTGCTTTGGGGCTGGGGATTTAACTCAGTGGCACCTGCCTGGCAAGTGCGAGATCATGAGTTCAATTCCTGGTACCAGAAAAAAAATAAACAGCAACAAAAAAAATTAGTTGAAGAGAGAGGATTGATAGAAGAAAATGAAAAAGGTAGATAAAAACCTAAACAGTGGAAAAAAGAATAAAGAGAAGGAGAACAGAAAAGAAAAAAACAATGAAAAAAGTAGACCCAAGAAAGAGAAGAGAGAAAAGAAAAACATCCAAAACCAAAATAACCAAAAAATGCAAGACAAAACAAGACAACTCTATGCAGACAAGACAGGGAGAGCCAATCAGACAAACAAGGGAGAATCAAGTAGTAAAATAGCTCTGGTGTTTATAATTCTGTGATAATATCCATGTTAGATCCTATCAATGTGTTGTGCTTTCCAGCCAAGTTTGCCATGGGAATTATGCCAGGTGTAGAGCTGATCTTGCCCTCTGGATGTAGGGGCTGGGATTGATCTGTTGGTGAAATTCTCCAGAGCCTAACTGCTAGCTCCTCACTGCTGCTTCAGGTACTTCCACGTTGCTGGTCTCACTGATTACTCCAAGTACCCAGGACTGGCTGTCCTGGATCTCATGGGTTTTCGTTGGTCCGTCCCCCAAAGGCATGTGTGCACCAGTATGCCTGTGGCCCAGTCTCAGATAACAGTTCTGAAGACTTGGGAGTTCAAGACTAGGCAGATACATCTGGTGAGGTTTTTTGCTGGTGGGGAATGTCTGACAGTGAATGAATTCCTTACACCATGAATTATCTGTAATTTTCATTTTATAGGTCCTTCACTTGTGGTTAGATTAATTCCTTTGCTTGATGCTATTGGGACCAGAGTTATTTTCCTAATTTCTTTCTTAATGGATTCATTATTGATGTACATGAAAATTATTCATTTTTTGTACGTTGATTTTGTTTCCTTCTAAATTGCTGAATTTTGTTATTAAGAGCCTTTTGATGGAACTATTTGGCCTTCTATGTAAAGGATCATGTCTTCTGCAAATAGTGGTAATTTGACTTCTTTCTTTCCTATTTCTCTCTCTCTCTCTCTCTCTCTCTCTATATATATATATATAATATATATATATATATATATATATTTATATTTATATAAATCTAGATGGAGTGTGGATCTATATATATCTATATTTTTTGGTGTAAATATATATTTTTTTAATATGGATATATATATATATATATATATCCTCTTTGTCTTGGTTACTTTCCTATCATTGCTGAGACAAAATACCTGACACCCAAAATTAAGGATGAAAAGGTTTATTTAGCTCATATTTAGTGGAAGTTTCAGTCCATACTTGGCTGGCTCCAGCGCAGAGTCACACATGGCAAAGGGCAACATTCATGGTGGCAGAAGACAACAAAAGAAACAAGAGCAAAGCCACAGGAGCAGCAGAAAGAGCAAACCTCTTTCCTTCCCTTGTATTGTATGCAAGTTACCTGCCCCAGGGCAGGTGTAGCTCTCACACTCATAATACCAGCATTGGACCATGAAAAAATCAAAAACTCTAGAAGCCCACCCAGTGACTGCATGAGGCTTTGAGGGAACATCTAGACATGAACCATACACCCTTTATGTATTTCTCTTGCCTTATCACATTGGATAATGTTTTGAGCACTGTATTGAATAGGAGTGGTCATAGTGGAGATCCTTGTCTTGTTCCTCATTTGAGAGGGAAAGCTCTTAGTTTTTCCCACACTTAATATGATGTTGGTGGTAGGTTTATCATAAATGGATTTCATCAGATTGAGATAAGGTTCTTCCATACCAGTTTTCTTGAGGGATTTTACCTTGAATAGTTGTTGGATATTTATTATTTATTTGTTGATTTGTTTATTTTTGGGACAGGGTCTCACTGTATATTCTAAGTAGCCTTGAACTCACTATGTAGTGCAGGTTGGCCTCAAACCTACAGTGATCCTTCTGCCTCAGCCTCCTGAGTGCTGGGATTACAGATATGTTCTCCCATGCCTCCTGGCTAGTTGTTGGATTTTATCATAAGCTTTTCCTACATCTTTTGATATTCTCACCTGATTTTTCTAATTGCTTCTGTTTATGTGATATACTACATTTATTGATTTCCATATGTTGAACCATCCTTGCATTCCTAAGATGAAGCCTATGATCTTTTGGATGATTTCTTACGTTCTATCTGCCAGTGACCTGTTGAGGATTTTTGCTTGCATCCATGTTCGTTAAAGAGATTGGCTTGTAGTTTTTACTGCTTTTGTTATTGTTTATTTGTTTGATTTTTAGTTGGGCCCATGTCTGGTTTCAGAATGGGGTACTGCTAGCTTCCTTGAATGAGTTGGGAAGTTCTTCTTCCCTTTCAATTTCAATGATAAGTGTGAGGAATATTGGCATACTATCCTCTCTGAAGGTCTTGTAGCATTCAGTAGTGAGACCACTGGTTTCTGGGTTTTTCTTAGTTAATAGGATTTTTTGTTATTGCTACCTCAACTTTATTGTCTGTTATTAGACTGTTCCAATTTTTATGTCTTCTTGTTTTGGTTTTGTTAAATTTGTGTGGCTAGGGATTTTCATTTCTTCAAGCTTGTCCACTTTGTTAGAGTACAATATTTCATATTAGCTATTAAGGAAGTTCTGGATTTTGGCAGTGTCCCATGTGATTGCAACTTTTTCATTTCTAATTGCATTAATGTGGTTTTATCTTTCTTTATGTTGTAAGTTTGGCTAAGAGCTTGTGTGTTTCATTTATTCTGTCAATAAAACAGCTCCGCATTAATTCTTTGTAGTTTTTAAAGTCTCAATTTCATTAATTTCTGCTCTGATTAAACCACTATGATTTCCCTCTTTATACTAGGTTTGGGTTTTGACCATTGTTGATCTGCTCATTTCTTAAAGTCCATCATTATGTTACTTATTTGAGTTTAGGTTTTTAACATGAGAACTCACAGAATACATTTCCCACTTAGCATTGTTTTCATTGTGTCCCAGTGGTTCAGACATGTTGATCTGGCATTATCATTTGGCTTTAAAAATTATTTAATTTATTTCTTGATTTCTTTTGGTGATCCACTGATATTCAAGAGTGTGTTACTTAATATCTGAATGTTTGTATACTTTCATGGATTTTTTGGAAACTGATTTATAGTTGCAATACACTATGATCTGATCACCACCATGGGATGAATTTTAATGCTTTTATATTTATTTTAAAAGGTTTTATGAGCTAGAAGGTGGTATATTTTGAAGGAAGTTACCTATGCTGCTGAGAAGAATGCACATATTATGTTGTAGTAGAACTTTCTGTGATGAAGGTATGGTTCAGTTAATATTTCTCTGTTAATTTTTTGGTTCAGTTCTGTCTTTGTGAAAGAGTTGTGGTGAGGTCAGTCACTGTGACTCTATTGGGGCCTATAGATCTTCTTGTGTCCAGTAGTTTGTTTAAAGAAGTTGGATGGACCTATATTTGGTGTATGTATGTTTACACTTGTTATGTTCCTGTTGAATTGTTTCACCAACTAATATTTTCTTACCTGATTTGTCTCTTCTGATCAGCTTTGGCCTGAAGTTTACTTTGAAAAAAAACTGCTACCCCTTAATACTTTGAAGGCTTTGGCACATGGAATATTTTCCATCCTTTGATTTTTAGTCTATGAATTTCTTTTTGGTTTAATAAGTCTCCTCAATGCAACAGAACATTACATTTTGTTTTTTGACATGGTCTGGCAATCTGTGTCTTTAATTGGGGATTTGAGGCCATTTACATTGTGAGTTATTACTGAAAAGTGTATTGATTTATTACTGTCATTGCATTCTTTTTCTGTTATTGACTTCATTATTTCCTTTTTGCTTAAATGTTCACAACAGGGTCATAATTTGTATGTTTCACTGCTGAATGGCTCTTATTTGAATTCAGTCTTCCTGCCAGCTTAAACCACTAAAGGCAAATGCATGACTATCTGAAAAATGAGAGTGACTATGACCACAAAAAAAGCTGAATGTGATATGATATTTTGCACACTCTTCATGTACATACAGGTCAGCCACCTTTATGCATAAAATGCTTTAAGTAAACTCACAAATGTAAATAAATTTCTTTGAATTTAATGAAATAAATTTGTTGATTATGGTAATCATTTTAATTGATATGAATAGTATCAATATATATATATATTTGAAATAATTCAAATTCAAGCAACTAAAGAGATTTGTTCCACTTACAGTTTTTTAATTGAATTTATTATTAAAAAAACAATAAAAGTGGTCAGATTCATTTGTTCCACCAGTGATACAAGCAGCTCAGTGGAATAGTTATGCATGTACTACTGCTGATCAAGCTGATGGAAACAGGTTAACTACTTGTCTTGCTTGTTGTATTCATTCCATCTAACCTTTTGGCTGCATTGACTCTGTTTATAATACTATTGAATACTTTTCAGACTGCAGGTTTGGTGCCTATGTATCTCTTTAGATGTTGTCTTAGAAAGTTCTCATTTCTCCATTAATCTAGAAAGATAAATTTGCAGGATATATTAGTGGGTTGGAAGTTGTTTTTATTTAAGTCTTGAAACATTGCATGCCAAGATCACTAGCCTTTAAAATTTGTGTTGAAAAGTTTGCTGTAATCCTAAAGGGTTATCTTACTAGCATACTACAAATACATTTCTTTTTCAAATTTAATTTATTTTATTTTATGGGAAAAAGGTAAAATAAACTTCATAAAAGAACAACAGGAGAATAAAATAGTTAATACATTGCATGTTGTTATCTTTAAAGTAGTTGCTGAGAGTACAAGATATGGGCATAAAAATTTCTCCAATCAATATTAGCACAAACGTTCCTTTTCAAAGACAAGAGTACTATGACTGCCTTGTATTTTTTTTCACATTTCCATTCTGTCCCTTCTCCTTTACCCCATGTTAGTTCCTTTTTCCATTTGAATATTCTCATTTTACAATATTTATTGTATATTGTAGACTTTATTTACTCTTTCAAATTCTCAAACCAGGGAGACAATACAATGTTAACACATGTAAATATTTTAACTGAAAAAGTCTCAAGTTTATCCTTCCTTATGGCTGAGTGGTACCCCTTTTTATAAAAATATCATACCTTTCTTGGCCATTCATCAGTTGATGAGCATTTGGGTTGCTTCCAAGATTTAGCTATAACAATTGTGCTGCTATAAACATTTGCACACATATAATGCTGTGGTATGTTTTTAATTCTTCAGGAAAATATCCAGAAAGGGAATAGCTGGGTGGAATGGGACCTCTACTTGTAGTTTCTGAGGAATATCCACACTGATTTCCACAGTGATTGCACAAGTCTATATTTCCACAAATAGTGGAAAAGGATTCCATTTTGCCCACAGCCCCTCGAGCATTTGTTATTGGTTGATTTCTTGATGGCAGCCATTCTTCCTGGGGTGAGATAAAATCTCAGTGTTGTTTTAATTTGCATTTCTTGAATGCTCAATGTTGTTGAACATTTTTTCATATATTTATTTGCCATTTGCATTTCTTCATCTGAGAAGTGTGTGTTCATCTCAGATGCCCATTTCTGGTTGGGTCTATGAATTTGGGGGTATGATTCTTTTCAGTTATTTCTATGTTCTAGATAGAAGTCCTTTGTCTAAGGGACAGTTAGGTAAAATTTTTTCGCACTGTAGGCTGTCTTTTCACTGTGCTAGTATTGTTTTTGATGTGCAAAAGCATTTTAATAAGATGAGATCCCAGCTGTAGATTCATGAACTCTCCACCTATCCTTGTCTTCAAGATTTCTACCTACTTTCTCTTGCAGTAGATTGAGTGTGTCTGTTTCACTATTTAGATCTCTGATTCATTTTAATTTACTTTAGTGCATGGTGATAGATATGTGTCTAGTTTTGTTCTTCAGCATGTAGAGAGTCAGTTTTTCCAGCCCCATTTATTTGGTTTTTTGTTTTTGTTTTTGTTTTTCTTCTGGTACCCGGAATCAAACTCACAACCTTGTGCTTGCCAGGCAGGCGCTGTGCCGCTGAGCTAAATCCTCGGCCACTCCAGCACCATTTATTAAAGAGGCTATCTTTCTTCCAGTGAACATATTTGGCTCCCTTGTCAAAGATAAAGTGGCTGAGTGTGTTTGTAGTTGTGTCTATATCTTCTAATCTGTTCCACTGATCCTCAAATCTGCTTTTTTGCCAGTACCATCCTGACTTTATCACACTTGTTTTTTAATATAATTTCAAGTCAGAGATTATGATGCCTCCTGCCTTGCCTTTGTTGTACAGGATTGCCTTTGTGATTCTAGATCTCTTCTGGTTCCAGATGAATTTTAGGAATGTTTTCTCTAGTTCTGTGAGGTATTAATGGTGTTTTCATCGGGATAGAACTAAATCTGCATAACAATTTTGGGAGTATGGCAATTTTCACTATATTGATTGTTCCTGTCCACGAGCAAGGATACCTTTTCATTTTATGATATCCTGTTTGATCTCCTCTTTGCACATACTGTAATTTTCACTACATAGATAATTTACTACATTTGTTCAATTGATTCTTAAGTGTTTCTTTTTTGGATGCTACTGCAAATTAGAAATTCCCCATTAGAAACTCCCTAATTTCTCTCTCAATGAGTATGAGATTTTTTTTGTGTACAGGACTGCTATTGATTTTTGAGTGTTGTCTTTGTATCCAGCTATGCTACTGAATTTGCTTACTAACTCTAGGAGTTTTTTGGTGGAATTTTTCAGATCTTCTCTATAGAGTATCATGACATCTGTGAGTAATGATAATTTATCCTATCCCTATCCCTATCCCTTATTTTTTCCTATCGCTATTCTTTTTATTTCTCTCTCTTGTCTAATTGCTGTGGCTAATGTTTCCAGAACTATATTGAATAGGAGTGGTGAGAGTTGGCGTCCTTGTTTTGTTCCTGATTTTAGAGTGAAGGCTTTCAGTTTTTGTCAATTTAGTATGATGTTTGTTGTTGGTTTGTCAGAGATGGCTTCTATCAGATTAAGATAAGGACCATCTCCAAATGTCTGTAGGGTTTTTTATCATGAATGAGTGTTTGATTTTGTGAAAAGTTTTTTTTTTCTGCATCTACTGAGATTATCATGTGATTTTTGTCTTTGGCTCTGTTGATATGATGTATTACATATACTGATTCGTGTATGTTGAACCATCCCTACATTTCTGGGATGAATTCCCCTTGATCATGGTGTATAGTCTTCTTGATATGCTACATTCTGTTCACTAGTATCTTATTGAAGTTTTTGCATCTATATTCATTAGGGAGCTTGGTCTGTAGTTCTCCTTTTTAGTGGAGTCTCTCTCTGGCTTCAGTATCAGGGAAATACTTTCCCCCAGGCATGAGTTAGGGAGTATTGCATCATTTTCACTTACATTGAAGGTGCTGAGTAGTAATGGAATTAAACCTTATCTAAATTTCTGGTAGAATTAGTATTGAATCCATCAGGTCTTGGGCTTTTTTTTGTTGGTAAGTTTTTAATTATACTTTCAATCTTATTAACTGATTTTTTTGTCTTTTTGAGATGAGATCTTGCTTTGCAGTTCAGGCTGGCCTTGAGCTCACTTTGTAGCCCAGACTGTTCTGAAACTCACAACAATCCTCCTGCCTCAGCCTCCCAAGTGCTGGGATTACAGGAGTATACCACCATGTCTACTTCTGATTTTGGATAATTCAGGCTTTTTATATGTATTTGATTTAGTTTTGGTAATTCATACATATCTGGGAATCTATCCATTTCTTCTGTGCTTTCCATCTTATGTGAGTAAAGATTTTTGAAGCAGATATTGATGTTCACCTGAATTTACAAAGGATTTATAGTGATTTCACCTTCTTCATTCCCTACTGCATGAATTTGAGTCTTTTGTTTCCTTTTCTTATAGGGCTGTATAAGTGTTTATCAATTTAATTCTTTCAAAGAGCCAATCCTTCAATTCATTAATACTTTGTATTGTTCTCTTAGTCCCCAATGTGTTAATTTCTGCTGTTATCTTCATAATGTTTCACTTCCATAGGCTTTGGGCTTACCTTCCTCTTCTTTCTCTAACAGCTTGAGGTGCAACATTAGATGGTTTATTTATGCTCATTCTCTTTTCCTGGTGTTAGAATACACTGCTATAGATTTCCCTCTTAGGACTGCTTTCATTGCATCCCTCAGATTCAGGTATGTTGCATCTGCTTTTTCATTTAATTTTAAGTATTGTTTAATTTCTTCTTCAATTTGTCCATGACCCAGTGGTTGTTTAGGAGGGTATTATTTATTTTCTATGTGTTTATGGAGGTTTTGCCATTTCTTTTGCCACTGATTTCCAATTTCATTTCACTATGGTGAAATGGAATATACAAGGAATAATTTTAATCCCTTTGCATTTTCTTAAGCATGTTCTATGGGCTAGTATAAGGTCTATGTTAGAAAAAGTCCCATGTATTGCAGAAAAAAAATGTGCATTCTATAGCAAAAGCAATCCTGGGTAAGAAAAGAATGGCAGGAGGCATCACAATTACTGACTTGAAATTATGCTATAAAGCTACTGTGATAAAATCAGCACAGTACTGGCAAAAGAAAAAAAAAAAAGACCTGAAGATCAATGGAACAGATTACAAGATGCAGACAAAACTACAAACACACTCGGCCACCTTATCGTTGCCAAGGTGACAAACATTTTCCCTGGAAGAAAGATATTCTCTTTAATAAATGGTGCTGGAAAAAACTGGCTTTCCATATGCCAACAACTAAAACTAGACCCATGTCTATCACCATGCACTAAACTAAAGGCAAAATGGATCCAAGATCCAAATATTAAAACAGAAACACTAAATCCACTGGAAGATAAACTAGGTAAAAATCTTAAAGACATAAGGGTAGGCAGAGAGTTCATGAACAGCAACAAAACTGAGCAGGAAATACTGCAAAGAATCAACAACTGGGATCTCATCTTATTGAAAAGTTTTTGCACATCTACAGAAATTATCAACAACATAAAAAGAAAACCCACAAATTGGCAAAAAATTTTAGCCAACTGTCCCTCAGACAGAGGACTTCCATACAGAACATATAAAGAATTTAAATAATTAGACTCCCCAAATTCAAAGACTTCATCCAAAAATGGGTATCTGAGATGAATACACACTTCTCACATGGAGAAATACAAATGGCAAATAAATACATGAAAAAATGTTCAACATCATTAGTCATTCAAGAAATGCAAATTAAAACAACACTGAGATTTCACCTCACCCCCGAAAGAATGGCTACCATCAAGAAATTAACCAATAACAAGTGCTGGAGAGGCTGAGAGGAAAAAGCGATTCTTCTCACTGCTAGTGGAAGCATAGATTGGTGAGAGTACTCTGGAAATCAGTTTGGAGATTCCTCAAAAAAACTAGGGTTAGAAGTCCCACTTAACCCAGCTATTCCCCTTCTGTGTAATTTCCCAGAAGAATTAAAAACATCATACCACAGCAGTATATGTGTACACATGTTTATAGCAGCACAATTTGTCATAGGTAAGTCTTGGAAACAACTCAAATCCCCATCAACTGAGGAATAGATAAAAAAGATGTGGTATTTTTATACAATGGAGTATCACTTACTATAAAGAAAGATACATTCAAGCCTTTGGTAGGTAAATGGATGCAACTAGAGGCCATACTCATAAGTGAAATAAATCAGCCCACATGTGTAAACATATTGTCTCCCTGGTGTAGAAACCTGAAAGGGTGAATAAATCCCAAAGCGTACAGTTTGCTATTGTTCTTTTTTTTACTACTCTCTTTAAAATAAAAATTGGAAACTGTGTATTCTACTGTTGTATAGTGTGGAACACTGTAAACATCTACAGAATTCATTTGTTCACAGGTTTGGCTCAGTTCTGATATTTCTTTGTTGATCTTTTTGTCTCATTGACTTATCTATAGATGACAGTGTGGTATGAAGTTCTCCTGTTATAATTGTGTTATTGCTTATTGGATTTTTCATGTCTATTAATATTTGTCCTACACAGTAGGGTACTCCCATATTTTGTGTATACATATTTATGATTGTTATCTCTTCCTCTTGAAGTATGTAAGGTCAAGTATGTAGTGACCCCCTTTACCTCTTTTGATCAGTCTTTGTTTGAAGTTCATATTGTCTGCAAACAGGATAGTTACCCCTTTTGGGGGGGTTCTTACTACATGGAGTATTATTTTCCATCCTTCGACTTTAAGTCTATGATTTCTTTTTGTACTAAATGTGTTTCTTATTGTTGGCTCTTGTTTCTTGATGCATTCTTTCAGTATGCTTCTTTTGTTTGGTGAATTGAAGCCATTTATATTGATAGTTATAACTGATGTGTATTGTTTTATCTTTGCCATGATATTTTCCTGCTGTTGGTTCTGGGCTTTTCCCCTGTTTAATTGCTTGCCATGGCCAATAGTCTCTTTCTGTTGTTCTTGGAATTGTGGTCATTTTTATCTCTGTCTAGAATGTCTTTCAGTACCCTTTGTTCTGTTGATTTTGTGGACATGAATTACTTCCACTGTTCTTTTGCGTGGAAGTATCTTGTTTCTCCATTCATTTTGAAAATTAATTTTTCAGAGTACATCAATCTGGGTTGGAAGTTGTTTTCTTTCAGGACTTGAAGTACTTCACTCCAAGCTCTCCTTGGCTTGAGTATTTCTGTTGAGAAGTCTGCTGTGATTCTGATGGGCTTTCCTTTATAGGTGATCTGTTTCCTTGCTCTAACAGCTTTTAATATTCTGTTCTTGAACCAAATTTCTCTGATATTCATTATTATATGCATCGGTGTAGATTTAATTTTTTCATGGCTAATTGGAGTTCTATATCTCTCACTTAAGTGTGTGTCAGATTCTATTTCCATGTTGGGAAATTTTCTACTATTACTTCTACAAATAGTCTTTTCTGTCGGTTGTTTTGATGCCTGCTTTTTCATTGACACATATTAGTCTTATATTATTTTTCTTCACATCATTTTGCAGCTGTTGATTTCCTGACCCCTTGTTATTTTTAAGAGATCTCTCCTTTCATGATTACTAGCTGTGATCCATCTTCAAGGTCTAAAATTCTACCTTCAGTTTCATTCAAGTGGTTTTTCCACATTTCAATGGAATTTTTAATTTCCTGGATTTCTGTTTGAATCCATTTAATGCATTCTATTTCTTTCCTATATTAATTATTCATGGTTTCTATCATTTTCCTATGGTCCTCTATTTTTTACCTATATCTACCCTAAATTTATCGTGCAATTGCTTTATTATTGTTCTCATTTCTTTTTTTCACCTGAGAGATTATTTCTGATAGAATTTCCTCTTTACCCTCATAGATTCATTTCTTTACTTCAATTGCTATCCTTTCAGAAATTTCACATATATGTCTTCCAGTTTTCTCTATCTCATTGTCTCCTGGACTTGTTCTAGGTGGGCTGGAGGTCTGAGGTTGCATTGAGATTCTGCATCTTGTTGTTTTCTATTTGAAATAATTTTTATTTTTTGTGTGTGATCCTTTTAAGTTTTTATAATAGGTAGTTTTATCATAAGAATCAAGGCTTCTCTAGGAGAAGTCTATTCTTCAAGGATGTCTTCTGTGTGTAGGAGGTTTTTTGTGTGTCTGTCCCAAGATCTGATCCTCCAAATGAATTAAGATTGAGATGTTGCTATGTGTTTGGCTCAGTCCCCAGTTCTTTGGTGCTGGGACATTGTGAGCTTATTACCTAAGAGCTTCCCAGTATTGTTACAGAAGTGAAAACAACTGATTACAACAGTTATGACATCCTAGCTAATGTAGAATAATTAGCAACAACAATAGCCTCAAGCACAGTTTAGAAACTGATAGACCGGTAACTCTTAATTTTATACCTTAAACCATCAAAGCAAAATCTACAGTTACATAACACAACTGCTCATAAATTGGGAGCTAGTATGCAAAACAGTTCCCCTTGGAAGAGTGGTTATACCCTGTACTTGGGAAACTTAAGAAATATGGTGGATAAAGCAGAGATAACTGAAAAGAAATAAAGTAGACTCTAGGCTGAAGGACAAAGGATAATCACATAAGCTTTAGGAGACTAGAGAAGAGGGCAGAAAAAGAATGAAGGAGTAAGCAAGGGATTACTGAAGTTGATCAGAAAAATTTGAGAGACTATTCAATCATGAAAATATGATTAAGTCTAGATAGGTAAACTGAGAAAAGGTGGAAAGAAGATGAATTCATTGGAACAAAAATATAAGTCAAAGGTCAAAAAAAGGAAAAGAAAATAAACCAGCAAAAAGAAGAAAAATAAAATAAAGTAAACACAAAATTCCTCTGGTGTTCACCAAGGGCCCCAAACTACTGGATAACACCGCCAAGTTGCAGTAGAGTGTGTGCTACATTTGAGGCTCTTCTTGGCCTCCCGATGTGGTGGCCTGGGGCCAGTGCCTTCAGCCAGTACTTTCTGTATGTCCCGTAGGGACCTCCCACCCCTTACTCTGTTTCTCAACCATTGCTGTTCTGCTCTCAGGCAGAGACACGTGGCTATTCCCACTCCCATGTACTATTTGCACCTCCTGATCCTTGCCGAGCTTTCTGTGTTCCGTTTCCACTGGCAAATCTCTGTCCTCTCAGGCTGTTTGTTGCAGGGTGGGATGGGACGCTGTGATATGGTCTGGTGCTCTGCTCCTGCTGTTGCCATGCACAGCTGCTCAGTTCCAGTTTACCTACTGGCTTGTATTGTTACTGTTGCTTCAGACTGTTTCACACCACTCATCCCACCTGTACATTGTGTGTACCTAGCTGGGGCTCCTACTCTGTCACTGGCATTCCTGCAGGTGTCTGTACGGTCCTGCCTGATGGAAGGAAGAAAGAGCTGATTTCCAGAACTCTTTCTGTGCTTAACCTGGGTTCGGGCAGTGGAGGAACTGAGGAGCCAGTGTCAGGCGTCCTCCTGTGCTTCTTCACCTAGATCCTGGTAGCAGGGAATGAAGAAACCAAAGTCCGGCCATCTTCCCACAGGTCCTAAACCATACTTTAATTCACTCATGGATTCAATATAGTTCAAAATGAAAGAACGAAAAATTTATTATCTGATGTGATTTTAATAGGCACTATTGGACTTACAGGTGATGCTGAAAACTAAACGTATCTTTACATTTCTGATTTCAGTGATACATGTCTGTAATTCCAGAACTCTATGAGACTGAGGCAGGAAGATTTAAAGTTTGATCCAAGCCAGGACAACATAGTGACTTAGCAAGACTATGTCTCAAAACACAATTTTAAAAAAGGTCAGGAATTTTTCTCAATATAAAGGCCCTGGGTTAAGTTGCCAGCACTACAAAGAAAAAGTATCCCACCTATGACTCTGACAGTGAGAAGAGTTATGTGTTAGAGAAAAGGGTACTCCAAGGAGAGAAAGAGTGAAAGCTCTTGGAATAAAGAGTTACTAGAAAGGGCAGAGAGCATGAGGAAGCAGAAAGGCAATACAGAGAAAAGTAGGAAACAGCCAACAACTCTAACCCATGCTTCTGGTGGGTCAGGAGCCCCTAGCTCTGCAAACACAGAGTAACCCTGAGAGGGCTGACAGCTCAACAGTACAGCAGACCCACACCTATCATGAAAACCCAGTTGTTCAAGCTGTAAATCCAGTGCAGGGATTTTGTCTGAAAGTGATTCTGTATTGCATGTTATCCTTGAAAAAATTTCACTGGATTTCTCAAAATGTCTCAGAGTAACACACCCAGAAGCTGTCCCAAGAGGGGACACATTTGGTACTGAGCTACTCTGGAGATGAGAAGTGACAGAACAACCACACCTTGGGGTGAATCTCTCCTCTAAATTGTGAGTAGCACATGTTTTCCCTACTGATGAGGAAAGTGACTAAGATGAGCAAATAAATAAAAAGCAGGAGTAAAAGGGAAACTATTATTTGATAAGGAGAAGGAAATAACATGGAAAGCATGTAATGAGGATAAAAGGGAGATAGATGCAATCCAAATGTTACATGCATGTGTAAAAGCTACAAGAAACCCAAAGTTTAGTTAAATGAATATGCATTCATAATCATAGAGATATAAAAAACACATTTTTCAAAAAAGAAAGATTTTTCAAGATAGCAGAGTAGAAGTTGGCCACAAATCACTTCCTTTCTAGAACCCAGAATTGAGACACTTAGAAAACAACTACTTAAGAAAAAGATAAGAGCTTTGGAAATAAAAAAAAGTAGTGAAAGTGAAAGGAAAACTCATAGAGAAACATAAGAAAATATGAAGAAAAGAATGAGGAAGTCTGGATTATTAACGCTGGCTCCCTGGCTGAGGAGAGGAAGTTGAATCTGTAAACACAAGCCTTTCAGCCTACTGTATGCTACTCCTGCTAATTTGTATTTTTAATGATGGTATTGTTGTTGTTTTTAGTTGATTCTTATTGAATATCAGTATGTGGTTTTTCTTTGTGTTGTCAACTTCATTACAGTTTGTTCTTTCTCTGAGGAGTACTTGGCTTCAAGCATTCGAAAGAAGGCTGGACACTAAAAGGACTGTCAAATAAATGTGAGAGAGCTATTCACCCCAACATGCTCAAATCTCAGTATAAAATATGAGGAGTATGAAAAAACAAGATAACATGATTCCTCCAAATATCCATAATTTGTCACTGAGTGCAAAGACATCACTAATAGCCGAATTAAAGACTTTCCAAGATAAGTATAAATTAAGAAATACATGAGCACTAAGCCAGGCTTGCAAATGATACTTAAAGGAATCCTACACAAACAAGAATAGATAAGCTATTGAAAATTGGGAAAAAATCAAACATACACACATACACAAAACAGTAACAATAATGATGATGGAAATGGTAGATACCATTCCTTTTTAATTATAGACCTCTTTTAACTTTAGTACAGTGATGTCTCACCTATCACAGGAGTTATGTTCCCAAGACCCCCATGATAGGTGAAAATCCACAAAGTAGTGGCATTATATTTATTTTATTGTTTATATACATTTTAAGGCTTTATAAAACCTTCCCATATTCCTATAAACCTTTCCAATCTCCCACACTCTTATAAATACTTCATATGCTCTTAAACACTTTCTACACTCTTTAACCTATGTAATTTTAACAGCATGTAAAATTCTATGTGGGTGCTCCATGTGAAGTGGACAAAGAGAGATGCTGCATGTATGGGCACAGTGTGGGAGAGCAAACAGACTGATGCTATGGTCACTGAGCCAATCAGTGTCCGCGATACAGAACACAGTGCTGTGGTTGGTTGCCTTCATTCCATGACTTAATAGTGTGCAGTGTACAATCTCACCTTGCCAATCAGTAGTGGCACAGTGCATTTCCTTTGTGTACAGTACAGTATTCATCTGCTAATGAAACACATACTGTGTTTTATTTTGATTTAATATTCTCAATATGTTTGAATTAACATTTTTACATTATTTTAAATTTTTAGGCAAAAATATTTAAAATCATAAATATTCTATAAATACGTCTATACTGCAAAATAACACGATATAGTGAAAACTGCAATACAAAATTAGATTTTTTTATATATTCATGATAGAGTGAAGCTGCAATAAATGAACCATGATATAGAGAGGGATGACTGTATATATTTCTGATACATAATAATTTTATCCATCTTGGGGAATTGCTACAGGTATATATTGAATCTTGACAATTTTCCCCCTTCCTTCTAGCAGCCCTTGTTTCTCCCTTTCCGCAGGTGCCCTTCCCATCTTCACAAAGTCTACTTCCATGTTTCCTATTTTGCTGTTTAATTTACTTATATTTTGAGTTTCTCATATTAGAGAAACCACGTGATATTTAACACAATTTGATTTATTTCACTTGCTATTATGATCCAAAATTCCTCTGGTTTTCTAAAAATTTATATATCTGTTCATTAACTGATGCACTTTCATAATTTAGCTATTGTTTGTTATGCTGCTTTAATCCTGGATATGCAGGCATCACTGCAATATGGGGATGACTTTAAAGTTTTCAGGAAGATGCCCTGAAGAAATATATCTGGAGTTCATGGACTATTTTTTAATTCTTGAGGAATATCAATACTGATTTCCATAATATACTAGTTTACACTCTCACTAACAATGTAAGAGTATTCTATTATGGTTTAGATCTACAATGACCCCCCAAGCCTATGTGTCTAGAGATACACTTTCGGGAAGTGATTAGAATATGGGGTGCTGTACTTGACTGATGTGAGAAAGTGGGTCATGGTTGGAAGTGTGTCACATGGGTATGACTCACAAGAATATATCTTCCTCCCTGTCTCTTCCCTTCTTGCTCTGATGCCTGGCCACAGTAATATGAGCAGCTTTCCTCCACTGGGCTCTTCCACCAAGCTGTTTCAACCTTGGGTCAGGGAGACTATGCAAACTGTGAAACTCATATGCATAAGCTGTGGGTATCACATATTGTATATCTGAGACAAAGAGAATCACTAAAACAGACTTTGGTACCAGGAGTGGGGTCATTGCTGTAACTGTACCTAAACAGGTGATTTAGTAGGCTTTGGGACTGGTTCAGGGGAGAAGTTTGGAAAATGGTGGAATTGCATTCTACAGAAACTTTCAAAAGCTGTAATTTGAAAAATCAAAGGATGGAAAACAATCTTTCATGCAACAGGAGCCCAGAGAAAAGCAGGAGTAGCAATTCATCACACAGACAACGTCAACTTCAAACCAAGAATAATCAAAAGAGATAAAGAAGGTCACTACATACTTTTAGGGGGAAAATTCAAGAGGAAGAGATAATAAACATAAATATATAAGTACCAAATACAGCAGAACCCAACTATATAAAGCAATTATTAATAGACATGAAAGATCAATAAGCAATAACACAATTGTAACAGGAGACCTCAATACCCCATTTTCACAAAGAGGTAGATCAACTAGACAAAAAATTAGCAAAAGAAATATCAGAACTGAACCAAACCTGTGAACAAATGGATTCAGTAGCTGTTTTCAGTGTTCCACTCAGCATAATCAGAATACACATTCTTCTCAGCTACACATGGAATGTTCTCTAAAATAGACCATATACTAGCCCACAGAACATGTTTAAGTAAATCCAAAGAAACTGAAATTATCCCTTGCATGATATTTGACCATAGTTCAATGAAATTAGAAATTAATGGCAAAAGAAACTGCAAAAACTCCATAAACACATGGAAATTAAATAATACCTTCCTGAAAAACCGATGGGTCACAGATGAAATAGAGAAAGAAATTAAACAGTATCTACAACTAAATAAGAATGCAGAAACAACATACTGGAACCTATGGGACACAGTGAAAGCAATTCTAAGAGGGAAATTTATACTAGTGAAAACTGACATCAGGAAAACAGAATAAGCACAAATAAACAATCTAATGATACACCTCAAGCTTCTAGAAAAAGAAGAGCAAGACAATCCCAAATCCCACAGAAAGGAGGAAATTACAAAGATTGGAGCAGAAATTAACACAGTGGAAACTAAGAAAACCACAGAAAGAATTAACGAATCAAAGAATTGGTTCTTTGAGAAAATAAATGAAATTGATAAACCGCTAGACAACCTTATCAAATAGAGGAATGAAAAAACTCAAATTCATGGATTGAGGAATGATAAAGGTAAATGACAGAGACCACTGTGAAGCAGCTCTGAGCAGGATTTAATACTAACAAATTGGCTTCTCATGTTTTCTTATGAGTTGTCCGAAGCTTAGGCACCTTGTCTAAAGATGGGCAGTTGACTCATAGTAAGTAAACCTCTCTGAGGCACTGGTCACTGCTGAGGCCTGTATTGGCCTGTGAAGCTGTGACTCCTCAAAGGACAAGATAAAGCCACAGCTGAGGACGTTTGGCTCCAACCCCAATTAACTACAAGGAGACTGCAGCTGCAGGCTCCACACTCCTACAATAAATACCAACCTAAAGATAAGGTAGTTCTCCTGATTGACATAATTTGCTACTTGGGGAAATTTTCCAAAGGTCCTGCTAGATTCCTACATTTTCCTGAGCATCCTTCGCCTTTGTAAACTGAATAAATACAGGCTGCTCAGAGAGGTCTTTGTCTAAACTCAGAAAATATTGAAGCTGTAAGAGAGTGAGACCCTCCTGGAGCACTGAAGTCATTTCAATTGTCTCATTGATTTAAGTCTTCGCTGTCCACTCACTTGGGAGATTGTGAGCCTGATCAGCCCACAATAACTGAGAGTTATTAAACATGATAGGTGAAATCACTACAGATCCTGTGGAAACTCAGTAGATCATCAATACCTACTTTGAAAATCTATACTCTCATAGGATGGAAAACACAGAAGGCATGGACAGATTCCTAGTACATATGAATTACTAAAGCTGAATCAAGAAGATATAAAACTTCTGCATAACCCAATACCAGTTAATGAGATTGAAATGTAATTAGAAACTTACCAACAAAAAAAAGGCCATGTTCCTGGTGGATTCAATGCTGAATTCTACAAGAAATTTAGAGGAGATCTAATGCCAATACCCTTCAAACTCTTTAATGAAACTGAAAGGGAAGTAATACCTGCTAACTCTTTCCCGGAGGCAAGTATTACCTGATACCAAAACCATAAAAAGATACAACCAAGAAAGAGAACTATAGGCCAGTCTCACTAATGAAAAATTCCTCAGTAAGATACTATCAAACAGAATTCAACAGTTCATCAAGAAGATTATACTCCATGACCAGGTGGTATTTATCCCAGGAATGCAAGGATGGCTCAACATATGCAAATCAATAAATGTAATACACCATATCAACAGAGCCAAAGACAAGAATAATATAATCATCTCAATAGATGCAGGAAAAGCTTTTGATAAGGTCCAGCACTCATTTATGGTAAAACTCTACAGAAAATTGGACTAGGGGGTCTTTATCTCAATATGATAAAAGCCATCTATGACAAACCAATGGTCAACATACTAAATGGGCAAAAATTGAAACGTTTCACTCTAAAATCAGGAACAAGACAAGAATGTCCACTATAACCATTCCTTTTTCAACATAGGTCTGGAAACACTACCCAGAGCAATTAGATAAGAGAGAGAAATAGAAGGAATAAAGATAGAAAAGGGAAAAGGGAAATTGTCATTATTTGCAGATGATATGATATTCTACAAAGAAGACCCGAAAAACTCTACCGAAAGACTCCTAGAGTTAATAACCAAATTCAGTCATGTGACTTGACACAATGTCAACCCTCAAAAATCAGTAGCATTCTGGAACACAAAGAACAAACTCATGGAGAGAAATTAGGGAAACCACACCCTTCACAATAGCATCAAAAAATGAAATACTTAGGAGTCACTCTAACAAAGGAAATGAAAGGTTTATCTATTAAAAATTGCAGTACTCTGAAAAACGACATTGAAGAGAATATCAGAAAATGGAAAGATATCCCTTGCTCGTGGATAGGAAGAACCAGCATAGTGAAAATGGCCATCCTTCCAAAATTGTTATACAGATACCATGCAATCCTGAACAAAATAAAATTAGCATACCTCACAGAAGTAGAGAAAACATTCCTAAAATTGATCTGGAACCAGAAAAGACCTAGAATAGCAAAAACAGTCCTGGGCAACAAAGACAACTCAAGAAGCATCACAATCCCTGATTTGAAATTTAACTACAAAGCTACTGTGATAAAATTAGCATGGTATTTGCAAAAGAAAAGCCATGAGGAACACATTAGAAGATGAGGACACAACTACAAACACAATCAGCCACTTTATCTTTGACAAAGGGGCCAAACATGTTCACTGGAAGAAAGATGGACTGTTTAATATATGGTGCTAGAAAAACTGGCTTTCCACATGCCAAAGACTAAAGCTAGAACCATGTCTATCACCATGCACTAAACAAAAGTCAAAATGGATCAAAGATCTAAATATTAAAGCCCAAACACTGAACCTACGGGAAGAAGAAGTGGGTAAAAACCTTGAAGACATAGGAGTAGGCACAGCTTTCATGGATAAAACCCAAACTACATAGAAAACACTTCAAAGAATCAACAACTAAGATCTCATCCTATTAAAAAGCTTTTGTACTTCAAAAGAAATCACCAATAGAGTGAGAGGCCAACGCACAGAATAGGAAAACATTTTAGCTAACTGTCCTTCAGACATAGGACTTATATCTAGAATATATAAAGAATTGAAATAACTCAAACCCCCCAAATTAAAAAACCCAATCCAAAAATGGGCATCTGAGATGAATACACATTTCTCAAATGATGAACTACAAATGGCAAATAAACACATGACAAAATGTTCAACATCATTAATCATTCGAGAAATGCAAATTAAAACAACACTGAGATTTCATCTCACCCCAGTAGGAATTGCTATCATTAGAAATCAACCAATAATAAATGTTAGATGGGCTGTTGGGGAAAAGGAATACTTCTCCACTGTTGGTGGCAATGTAGACTGGTGCAACCGCTTTGAAAATCAGTCTGGAGAGTCCTCAAAAAATTAAGATTAGAGGTCCCACTTAACCCAGCCATTCCCCTTCTGGGTATTTTCCTAGAAGAATTAAAAACCATGGGTGCACATACACCACAACAATGTATGTGCACCCATGTTCATAGCAGCACAATTTGCCATAGCAAAATTTTGGAAACAACCCAAATGCTCATGTGGTATTTTTTATACAGTGGAATATTACAGAAGTATAAAGAAAGATAAACATGAGCCAACACTGTGCCTCCCTGACCAGCGTGTGAGGCAGGTAGAGTGCTGGGGACCCTCTGGGACCTCACTGACCACTTCCCACAGCCCTAGCATGCCTGGGGGAATGGGGTGAACCAATGAGCTGCTGCTGCAGGTCCCTGACCAGCATGCTGGGCAGGCGGAGACCTGGGCACCCTCTGGTGCCCCAATGGCTACTCCCCACACCCCTAGCATGTTTGCAATGTTGGGCTGAACCCATGACATCTTCAGAACACCGGTGAGCCACTCCTGCACCTCCCCAACTAGTGTGTGAGTCAGGCAGAGCCTTGGACACCATCTGGGGTCTCAGTGGTCACTCCCAGCACAACCCAGATCCCCCTGGGAGCCCAGCTGAAAGCCAGACAGAGTCAGCAGCCTTGGGGACTTCACTCTCACCCCTTCCCTGCTGACACGAGACCAGGCTCAGTCCTGGGCAGTATGTGAAGCCTCAGTAACCACGACCTGCATCCCACCTACTCTTGTGGAGGCCGGGCTGAACCCCAGACACTGTCAGGAACTCCAGTGGGCCTCCCCACCCTTCCCCATGCACCTGGGAGCCAACTGAATGCAAAAAAGTTTCAGAAGCATCTGGGATCCCACCTTGCCACCACACACCAGCACAGGAGATGCACTGAGCACTGGGATCTTTCAACACTCACCCTACCGTTCACACACAATCAGGAGAGTGAAACTGCACTGCAGGGAACCTCCGGATCTTCAAAAATGACAAACCAAAGGAGCAAAATGTAATCTCAGACCCCCACATCTCCCAGACCAAGTGCAAGAGACATCAACACAGTAAAGCCTGAAAGTCAAACAACTGAATTTCTGAAATTATAGCAACTGAAGTAAAGAACCAACTCCATCAGGCCATAGAAGACATCAAAGCAGAAATAATCTCTCAGGTAAAAAAAAGAAATCACAACAATAATGAAAGACTTGTTCATGGGCTGGGGATATAGCTCAGCAGCACTATAACCTGCCTGGGAAGCAGAAAGTCCCGAGTTCGATTCTGGGTACAAAAGAAAAAATTAAAAAATGAATTCTTCAGCACATCCAAAGAAGACATTGATAAGAAAATAGAAGCACTGGGCTGCGGGTGGGAACAGACTCTCAGCCCCGTGCAACCTGTGCGGAGAGAGCGAGTGTTCCAGGAGCTGCTGGACTTGTGGGTTCGAGTCTGGGTTAGACCCACACTGCCACCGTTCCCAGCTGAAACGCGCGGAGAGAGTCAGGTATTTCCCAGCTACTCCCTGAGGGCAGAGCGCACGAATCAGGACACCGCCAACAATACAGATGGAGCCCTGGCCTCCCTGCTCCCGTGGCAGAGAGGAGGTTTTCACTCAGAAGCCCAAGGGACTTCTCTAGCTGTGCACAGGGCGAACAGACTCTCCCAGACCCCACGCACCCTGGGCCAAGTGAGTGAGTGCTCCAAGAGCTGCTGACCCGCGGTTCAAGTCCGAGCTTGGCCTTTGCCCAGACTCTCTAGTGAGTCGAAGGCTGGAGAAGTCTGTGACTGCTACCCATCTGGGCTGCATCTGGTTCCTGTATGTGTCCTGAACTGACTGGAGACATAGATTCAGGTGGTTCACAAACTGTAGTTCCTGCAGTTTGCATCTGAATTATGCTTGTACCCAAAACTTCCTGGGGACATAGGTCCAAGGACCAGGATTGTCACACCAGTGCAACCTGAGTCAGGCTGTGCATGTGTCCTGAACAGCAAGGGGATGCTGGATCAGATGGTTGGCCATCAACTGACACAAGTGCCCATGTCTCAGAACAGGGATAACTAGATACAACTCAAAAACTGCCAGAAATCCTGAGACTAAGTAGCGCTACTCAGAAGTCACCCAGGGGCAAACATGAACAACAGGAAAAATAGGGACATTAGTAATCCTTGCTGAGCAGCTACTGAAGAGGGGAACCGAGCTTTCTGCATCTGGTAGCAAACATGTCAAAACGAAAGAATAAAACACAATTCCAGAACGCAACCAGAATCAAAACAAGTCCAGGAGACATCAACATAGGAGAACTTGGTAAACACATGCCTGAAATAGCTGAAATGATTGCAATGGAGGTAAAGAAACAGCTCCATAAGGCCATAGGAGGTATGAGATCAGAAATACTCTCTCAGGCAAAAAGTGAAATGACAAGAATAATGAAGGAAATGCTCAAAAAGTCTGAAGAAGAAATATATAAGAAAATAGAAGAACAAAGGCAAGAGTCACAAGCATTCAATGGAAAATATAGATCAGACTTAGAACACATGAACCAGGTTCTAAGAGACTTCCAGGAAAACAAAGCTGCCACTGAAAGCTGCCAAAACAGCTTGAATGAAGCTGAAGACAGAACCTCAGACCTTGAAGACAGCATGGCAGCTAGCGACCATGAAAGAATGGATCTCATAAAATCAGCAAGGATCCAGGAAAAGTCAATTCAACAGCTGCAAGATGAGGCAAAGAGAAATAATGTATGAATTATAGGAGTCAATGAAACAGCAGGAAGCAACACGACTGACATTAAAAGATTATTTGCAGAAATCATAGCAGAAAATTTCCCAAGCATGGAAACAGAACCTGATAT
>NW_004955627.1:161930-163701 GCF_000276665.1 Chinchilla lanigera
TTTGGTTTTTCTCCAGTACCGGGAACCGAACTCACGACCTTGGGCTTGCCAGGCAGTAGTGTTGCATTTGTATATCTGTTTTCATGAGAACCCACTTTGAAGATATGAATATGTAATACAACAAGCATTGTTAATTTCCTACCACTTTGTTTGTAACTGTGTATTGTCTGTACTGTTCTTTTGCTATGTTGTAAAATGTTGTCTGTCTGTTAATGTTTTCCTCCTTTTATTTTTAAAATTAAAAAAAAAAGAAAATAGAAGCACATAGAGAACTCATGGAAACCTTGAGTGAACAATATAGAAAAGAACTAGAGTGCATGAAACAGATTCAAGCAGATATCCAGGAAATTAAAAATTGCTTTGAAAGCTGGGAAAACTGCCTGAACAAAGCTGAAGGCAGACTGTCAGATCATGAGAAAAGCATTGCTGTGAATGACCGTGAAAGGAACGATTTGCTATAATCAGCAAGGAACCAGGAAATAACAAAGGCCAGACAAAGCAAGTAAAAACAATGTCAGATAAATAGGTATAAAAGAAACAGCAGAAGTCAACACAGATGACACACAAAGAATATTTGCAGAAATATTAGCAGAAAATTTTCCAGGCATGAAAAAAGAATCGGGCATACAGATAAGCAAAGCACATACAACTCCAGTTAATCATATCCAAAATAAATCTACACTCAGACATATAATGATCAGGATCCCAAACACTCAACAAGAGATCAGAATATTAAAAGCTGATAGAGAAAAGAAATAGATCACCTATAAAGGAAAGCCCATCAGAATCATGGCAGATTTCTCAAAACAAATCATGAAGTCAAGAAGAGCTTGGAGTGAAGTATTTCAGGTCCTGAAAGAAAACAACTTCCAACCTAGATTGATGTACTCTGCAAAAATTATCCTTCAAATTTAATGGAGAAATAAAATATTTTCATGATAAAGAATAACTGAAGAAATTCATGAGCAATAAACCAGTCCTACAAAGAGTACTGAAAGATATTCTAGGCAGAGATAAAACAGACCACAACTTCAAGAACAACAACAAAAAGGAACCACCAAGCAGAGCAAGCAATTAAACGGAGGGAAAAAGGAGGATCCAACAGCAGGAAAATAAAAACAAAAGCAAGCCAATACATATCAGTTATAACCATCACTATAATCGGTCTCAATGCACCAACCAAAAGAAAGAGACTAGCAGAGTGGACCAAGAAATAAAATCCAACTATATGCTGTATACAAGAAACACTTTTAACTCAAAAGGAAATTCATAGACTGAAAATTAAAAGATGGAAAGAATACTCCATGCGACAGGAACCCAGAAAAAAGCAGGTGTGGCTATTCTGTTTGCAGACAACGTTGTTTAATTTGCATTTCTCAAATGACTAATGACGTTGAAGATTTTCGTATGTATTTATTTGCTATTTGTATTTCTTTATCTGAGAAGTGTGCATTCATCTCAGCTGCCCATTTTCAGATTGGAGCTTTGAATTTGAGGGGACTAATGTTTTTTAATTCTTTATATGTTCTAGATAGAAGTCCTTGGTCCGAGGGGCAGTCTGCTAAAATTTTTTCCCAATTTGTGGGTTTTCTTTTTACTGAGGTAATTTCTTTAGATGTGCAGAAACTTTTCACTAAGATGAGGTCCCAGATGTTGATTCTTTGAAGTATTTCACGTGCACTTTGATTTTGGTTCATGAACTCTCTGCCTGCCCCTATTTTTTTGACTTTTTTTTTTATTTTAGAAATAAAAGGAGGAAAATACTAACAGA
>NW_004955627.1:175711-177119 GCF_000276665.1 Chinchilla lanigera
TCCTTTGACTTTTAGTCTATGGATTTCCTTTTGAGCAAAATGTATTTCCTGTATACAGCATATCATTGGATTTTGTTCTTTAATCCACTCTGCCAGTCTGTTTCTTTTGACTGGAGAATTGAGGCTATTTACATTTATAGTTATAACTGATATGTATTGATTTATGATTGTCGTGTTATTTACTTGCATTGTTGTCTACTTTTTCTAATTGTTTACTTGCTTGCTCTTCTTGATGTTTCAGTTCTACTGTTCTTGAAATTGCAGTCAGATTTTTCTCTGTCTAGAATATCTTTTAGTACTCTTTGTAATGTTGGCTTGGGACTCATGAAGTTCTTCAATTGTTCTTTGTCATGAAGATATTTTATTTCTCCAATGAATTTGAGGGATAGTTTGTCAGGATACATCAGTCTTGGTTGGAAGCTGTTCTGTCTCTGAACCTGTAATATAGCTCACTCAGTGCAGGACGAGTATGTGCAGCGAAGGGCTACATACACCCACCCCCCCAGCCAGGGAAGTCCCTGGTGCTTCTGAGTGAGGACCTCCTCTCTGCTTCGGGTACAGGGAGGGCAGAATCTCAGTCTGTAGTGGTGGCACGTCCTGGGTCACCCGCAGTGCCCTCAAGAAATAGCTGGGAAATACCTGGCTCTCTCTGAGAGTTTCACTGGGGAACAGTGGTGTTGTGAGTAAAGAACGGACTCAAACCATGGGACCAACAGCTCTTGGAGCACTTCCTCACTCAGTGCAGGGCACGCACCTGAGCTTTTCTTTGTTGGTAGTTTTTAATCACATTTTCAGTCTCATTAATTGATATTGGGTTGTTCAGGATTTTTTGATCTTCTTGACTAAACCTTGGTAATTTGTGCATATCTAAAACTAATCTGTCCATGTCTTCTGACTTTTCTCCTATGGGAGTAAATTCTTTCAAAGTAGGTATTAATGATCCTCTGAATTTCTGTATAATCTGTTCTAATTTCATCCTTTTCATTCCTTATTGCATGAATATGAGGTTTTTTCCTTTCTTTTCTTGATAAGGTGGGCTAGGGGTTTATCAATTTTACTTATTCTTTCAAAGAACCAACTCTTTGATTCATTTATTTTTTGTAGGGTTTTCTTCATCTCAGTTGCATTAATTCCTGTCAGGGCAGAAATTAACACAAAGGAGCCTAAAAAAATAATACAAGAATTAATGGATTAAAGAGTTTGTTTTTTGAAGGAATAAATAAAATAGTAAAACCCAGCCCACCTTATCAAAACTGTAAAGAAAAAACTTAAATACACACAATAAGGAATGAAAGGAGTGAAATCACTACAGTCTGTAGAAATTCAGAAGATCATCAATACCTACTTTGAAAATCTTTACTCCCATAGGATGGAAAACACAGAGGAAATGGACAGATTTCTAGATACA
>NW_004955628.1:0-12872 GCF_000276665.1 Chinchilla lanigera
GGGAAGGGAAGGGGTGGGAGATAGGAGAGGATGGGGAAGGGACTTGAGGGGAATGGAAGGGAGAGGAGGGAAAGGAAGGGAGGGTAGGGGAGGGGAGGCAGGGAAGGCAAGAGGAAGGGAAGGGAGCGGAAGAGAGGGGAGGGAGGGAGGGGAGGGGAGGCAGGGAAGGCAAGGGGAAGGGAAGGGAGCAGAAGAGAGGGGAGGGAGGGAGGGGAGGGGAAGCAGGGAAGGCAAGGGGAAGGGAAGGGAGCAGAGGAGAGGGGAGGGAGGGGAAGGGAGGCAGAGAAGGCAAGGGGAAGGGAAGGGAGGGGAAGGAAGTGGAAGGGAGGGGAGGAGAAGGGAGGGAGAGGAAGGGAGGGTGGGGAGGGGAGTGGAGGTGAGTGTGAGATGGTAGGGGAAAGGAAGGGAAGGGAAGGGGAGTCAATAAGGTATAACGTCCAGATACTCACAAGAATCTACTTTAAAACTGAGGTATACAAAACATGAAAATGAATGCAGATCAAAATCAAAGTGTTTTCCAGATTTCTTTTGAACAAAAACAATTCAGCAGTTACACACTGCAAACATCTGAGAGATTACTTGTGAAATGAGCAGTCCTTATGCAGTAGTATTATCCTCCAAAGTGTTGTGTGTGGTGCCCTTCTTCAGAGAGTTTCAGTCACCTATGCTTACGTATGACTGAAACCTCTGAGGGAGAGTAACACATGACATGTACAATATGTTATTGGCATTAGAGGTGCATTGGCTGCATGTCAAGTCATGCCATCCCTGTAGCATAGATGTCCCACACCCTCTCCATGCCAGGCTAGCTTGGGGACTGTTCTAGATGACTTCTGTGAGACAAGACTTAGCAACTGAACTTCCAAGATGAAAGATTTCTTTGAGTACTTCTAAGATTCATATCTCCCTTTCCAAAATTTCCTGAGTTAAAAGGGAAATTTTTTCTACCATGACATATGTTCCTTTTGCCTGTGAAGCATATTTGCTTTTTGTAAGGTCTTCCCTACTCTAAACTCCAGACATAATGGAGTGTCCTCATATATTGCTTCCTGCACCATTTTCAAAGCTTCGCCTTCAAGCCACCATAAATACCCTTTTGAATCTCGGAGCACTGCCATAATATTTTACCACTAACTTAGGAAAATTCTTTTTTCATCTGCCTGGTGGATACCTTATTCTTGTGAAAGTTTGACCTGTAAGTCATAATTCATTACAGTTTGTGAACGGAGTCACTAGCTGTACTCTAGGGTATGTTGTTAGTACTTTTGAAGTATCTGTGCTATACTGGACTCTTTTCATTCTTCTTTCCTAATTCAAGAAAAACACTATAGAGAAAGATGAAATGAGAGGAGACAGCAGAGAATGCATAGAGCACTGCAGAGAATGGAGAGTGAAGGAGAGGCGGTAAGCAACAGAGAAAAAGAGAGGAGTTGAAAGGCATCTGTATTTTGGTTCTTTTTATTGCTAAATATTATTCCAGTTGTATATTAAGGGAATCTGAGTTGGTTCTATTCATTAGCAAATATAAAGGGAAATATACAAATTTGATATAGTACGTGTGTTTAAACAAGTTCATTTGATTTTTTAATAGGTCAGAAACTTTTTTCAGTCATATAGTCTGTTTAATTGAAAGGTGTTTAATAAGAACTATTTTCCAGAGTTTCCTTTACTGTTTGTGCCACTGTGAATAATGTATTGCAATTCCAGAAACCAAAATCTTTAATAGTATCTGGTATCTGTAGACTTTGGCTTTCTTAATAGTAGACATTCTTTTTTAAATTTTTTTATTTTAAAAAATAAAAGAAGGAAAATATATTGACGACAGACATCCATTTACAAAATACCATAAGAACAATACAAACAATACAGAGTTACAGGCAAAGTTGTAGGAAATTAACCACGGTTGTTACAATACTTATTGATATCTTCAAAGTGGTTTCTCAGGAAAACAAATAGAGACATACAAGATTGATCAAACAAGTAATCATTAACTGTTCGTTTCTGCAGAGCAATAGAAGACAGTAGTACAACTATGTTAGATATCCTGTATATACATACTTACATAATTTCCCCTTCTTTCCCTTCTCTTTTCCCACACCCCAGTTGCCCCTTACTTTTGAGCATTTTCCTTTCATTTCACAATGTCTATCACACCTCTTAGTTTTTATTCACTCTTTTAGGTCTTATACTAGTGAGACAATGTGATGTTTACACATGCAGGTCTGATTTATTTCACTTATGAGTATGGTCTCTAGTTCTGACCATTTACCTATGAAAGCCTTGAGTTTATCTTTATAGCTGAGTAATATTCCATTATATAACAGTACCACAATTTTTTAATCCAATCCTCAGTGAATGGACATTTAGGGTTTCCACAATTCAGCAATTACAAAATTTTTTTTTTTGATACTGGGAATCAAACTCGTGACCTTGTGCTTGCTAGTCTGGCGCTTGAGCCACTGAACTATATCCCCAGCCCTAGCAATTGCAAATTGCACCTCTGTGAACATGGGTGCACATATATCGCTGCATATGCTGTTTTCAAATCTTCTGGGAAAATACCCACAAGGGGAATACCTGGGCTGAATGGGACCTCTAGTCCTACTTTGCTGAGGAATCTCCAAACTGATTTCCACAGTGGTTTCACCAGGCTGCATTCCCACCAGCAGTGGAGGACAGTTCCTATTTCTCCACAGCCTCACCAGCATTTGTTATTGGTTGATTTCTTAATACTACCCATTCTTACTGGGGTGGGATGAAATCTCACTGTTGTGTTAATTTGCATTTCTCGAGTGACTAATGATGTTGAACATTTTCTCAAGTATTTATTTGCCATTTGTGTTTCTTTATCTGAGAAGTGTGTGTTCATCTCAGCTGCCCATTTTTGGATTGGGGCTTTGAATTTGAGGGGCTGATTTTTTTAATTCTTTATATGTTCTAGATAGGAGACCTTTGTCCAAGGGACAGTCAGCTAAAATTTTTTCCCAATTTTTGGGTTTTCCTTTTACTCTGCTGGTGATTTCTTTAGATATGCAGAAACTTTTCAGTAGCATGAGATCTCATTTGTTGATTCTTTGAAGTATTTCCTGGGCAGTTTGGTTTTTGTTCATGAACTCTTTACCTACCCCTATATCTTCAAGTTTTTTTCCTACTTTCTCTTCCAATATGCTTAGTGTTTTTGTTTTAATATTGAGATCTGTGATCCTGGGTAATACATCTGCCCTGAACTGCAAAGAGTCAATGGATCAGATGAACTGCCATCAGCTGGCATTACGGTCTGCGCCTGAGACCTGAGAGAACTAGATACACTTCACCATCTGCTGGAACACCCCAGAATAAGCAGCGCATCTCAGCAGACACTGAAGGGCAAGCCTGACCACCAGGAAAACTATGGACACTGGCGGCCTTTGCTGAGCTGCCAGGGAAGGGGGAGACTGAGCTTTCTGCATCCTGGATCAAACATGACAAGACGAAGGACTAAAACACAATCTCAGAACTCCAACCCACTCAGAACAAGTTCAGAAGACATCGAAATAGGAGAACTTGGTAAACACACACCTGAAATTGCTGAAATAATTGCAGTGGAAGTGAAGGAACAACTTCATCAGGCCATAGAAGAGCTCAGATCAGAAATAATCTCTCAGGCAAAAAATGAAATGACAATAATAATGAAAGAACTGCTCAGGACATCTGAGGAAGAAACATATAAGAAAATAGAAGAACATAGGCAGTGGATGGAAACTTTAAATGAAAAATATAGAAATGACTTAGAACGCATGAACCAGATTCAAAGAGACATCCAGGAAATCAAAGCTTCCACTGAAAGCTGCAAAAACCGCTTGAATGAAGCCAAAGATAAAATTTAAGATTTTGAAGACAGCATGGCAGCTAGCGACCCTGAAAGAAAGGATCTCTTAAAATCAACAAGGAACCAGGAAAAATCAATTCAACAGCTGCAAGATGAGGCAAAGAGGAATAATGTACGACTAAGAGGATTCAATGAAACAGCAGGAGGCAACTCCAATGACATAAAAGGAGTATTTGCAGAAATAATAGCAGAAAATTTCCCAAGTATGGAAACAGAACCTGATATATGGAATTTGTTTATTAATGCACTGATAATAATATTTATTAGTTGATTTTCTCTGCAGTTTGAAGTCCTTCCTATTTTCTTAGTAAGGCATAGCCTTCAGCGTGTACTTATTCTGGGAAGAAATGTAGTTTTTTTAAGATTCTCTTGCAGTATTTTTATTTCCAGGTCTTTTGTCAGGCTTCTTGGCTTATCACACATAGTCTTTTGAGTTCCTGGACTCAGATGACTATGATATAGAGATCAAAATGCCATAGGCAAAAATTTCCTCAAATATTAATACAAATGGCTTAGCAGCTTTTTTTTATTTTAAAGAGACAAAAAATAAAAATAATTTCAAAACAAGATGATAGGAAATTAACAATGGTTATATTGCATATTGTTATCTTCAAAGTAGTTAAGCATAATCTTTGAGGTTTGTTCTCATACCAGTAGGACTCTTACCAGCGTATCTTTCACTGATTCCCTCTGACAAGCAATCTGACCTATGTGTTATCTTGTTACTCTCACACAGCTCCAGTCTCAACTCATTTATTTTGCTCCAAACTACATTGTTTGTGAAAATGTTAGGCTTTAAAGTCCCCATAGGCTCTTATAAATAAAAATCATAATTTTAAAAGAAAACTTTAATACTGTCTGTAATTTAGACCAGTCTCCCAAACTAGGCAAAATCTTAGAACCACTAATCTGTACTGGGCATTAAGGACAGTAGCCAGTTACTCTCACCAGAACATTTCTGCTATTTGAGGATGGGAATTACCATTGAGTAGTCATGTTCTTCTCAGGTATTGGATTTGCCTTTATGAGAGTTAGCTGGAATAGTACTTATGGCTCCTCGCCAGCTCTGAAGCATTATCTATATTTACTGGGTACATGAGAAATGTGGAGTCTTGTAACCTCCTTCACTACACATTTGCTCTTTGTTGGAAATATGGGTAGAGGGAATCCGTTTTGAAGGCTATAATCAAGGAAGTCCTTCATCTCCAGCCTCTGACATAGAATTACCATATTTGTGTAAGTGTATTTTGATGTTCCAGATGTAGTTGTTCCTCAGAGGGGCACACCACAGTACATTTTAGAAAAAAAATGTGGTATTTCTACACAGTGGAGTACTATTCTTCTATAAAGGATAAATCTGAGCTATTTGTGGGAAATTGTATACACCTTGAGGCCATAATGTTAAGTGAGATAAATCAGGCACATAAGGTTCAATGTCACATGGTTTCAAGAGAAACCTAAATTATAAATAAATTAAAGAGCAAAATTAAATCTAGATAATACCAAACAGACAGACAGATCATTTGCAAGAGGGAAAAAGATGAAGAGATGGAGGCAGGGTGCAGGGAGGGTAGAGGAGGAGGACGATAAAAAAATTAAAATGTGCTATGTATGTGTACCAACTCCCCATGATGAAACTTTTCCTTATGTACTGCAAACATATACAAGTAAAAATAAAAATTAAATAAAGAATAGAAAAAGATAGTATGTTCTAAACAAACTTGTTCCAGTGAAACATAAAAAACCACGGAAGTAAAATCATAGGGGCATCTTTAGACACCTGGTACTTTTCATTTAGTGTAAATTCCTGTAAGTGAAATGAGTTTACTATACCCCAGGGTTTCACAAAGAAAAGTGATTCTTACTGGATTTTTTCCTGCATCCACTCACCATTCTCCAGTTCTTTAGATGAGGATCTTAGGTGATTATTTTGCTTGTGTGGTGATCAGGAGTTAAAATGAATAACTCAGGCAGATGAACTCAGGTATTTGTATGACAAATATGAACTGTAAAATAAAATGTGATCCACCATTATCTACTACAGCTGGGAAGTGCAGTCCACTTGCTAAACTATTTAACATAACAATGGGAAAAGAAAGAGAATAAGGCAGGGAAAGATTTTTTCCTTGAACAAGAAAATATACTAGGATGAAGAGAAGATGTTGTATTTCACAGATATGAAAACTCATATATGAGTTAGGGGGTCTGACGCAGTGGTAGACTAACGTGTGAAGGTCTGAATTCCATACATAGTGCTGCACAGATTGAAAAATAAAACTCTGAAAACTAATTTTAAAAACCTTCATATTTATTTAGAAATGATTGACACTCTGAAAAGCCGACAAAACAAGAAGAAAGAAACATAGGTTGAAATGGGTTGTCTTTTCCAGATATTCTTTGAACAATCAAAAGTGACCATTATAAACTGAAAATATCTGAGAGGTTATATGTGAAGGGACTGACTGTTTAAGTAGTTGCGCTCCTATCCTCCAGCATGATGTGTGTGGTACCTTACTTCAGAGCGTGTCGGTCATTTCTAAATAAGTATGATCGAAACCACTGAAGTAGAGTAACACATGACACATACAATAAATGCTATGGCAACAGAGGTACATTGGTTGTATTGGAAGCATGTTTCCTTAGAAAATAGGTATCCCCCCAAAACCCTCACCTGTGCTGGGCTAATTCAGGGAAATTTCTAGATGAATTCTCTGAGAGAAACCGCAGCAAATAAACATCTTGGAGGAAAAGCTTTCATTGAGTTCTGGGATTTATATCTCTCTTTCCAGAGTTGTCTGACAAAATGGAGGAAATTATTGCATGAAGCCAATTTTTGTTTTTGCATAATGTATATCTTACCCTAAACTCCAAATGACATAAAATGTCTTCGTGTATTGGCTCCCTGCACTATTTTCAAAGCTTTTCCTTCAGGTCTTCATAAATATCCTTCATAATCTCAGACCTTAATACTACTTAATCCCAATTGCTTTATTCTCAGATGTGAAAGGTTCTCTTTTTATATGCTTAGAAAATATCTATGTTTTAGAAAGATGTTTTATGTGTAAGTCAGCTTATCAGAGTTTGTACATTTAACCTCTAATTACACCTTTTTATGTGACAGTTTTATTGATTATTATTTTTTAAAGTCTATATTTTTTTTTTGGTCTTTTCTTACCGTGTAGCTTCTTGTTACAAAAATAGAAGAGAAAAACCAAAGAGAAGAGGCAGAAAAGAGTGGATAGGAAATTGAGGAGGGCTGTGAGTGGCAAAGAAAGAGAAAAACAGAGAAAAAGAGATCGAGGAGTTGAAGCAAGTCAATATATTGGTTATTTTTGTTACTGAGTGCTATTCCAGTCACATGTTGAGGGCATCTGAGTTCTTTCTATTTATTAGAAAATGTAAATGGAGTACTGTACTCATGTGATACACTGTGTATATATGTATAAGCAAGTTTCACTTTATCAATATGTAAACATCTTATTTGTGGGTCATACAGTGGGTAATTTAAAGGTATTTATAAGAACCATTTTCCAGAATGTCTTTAATTGTTTGTGCCACCATACACAATATATCAATGTTGAAGATGCTCAAATCCTAAGCAGAATGTGGTAGCAGCAGGCATTTGGCTTGCTTTCTATTTGCCATTCTAGTTGGTTCAGATTGTGATTTAATTTACATCTCTTTAGTTTGTAAATGTTTTGAAGATTGCCTTGTATATTTATTTTCCTTTCACCAATTTTTTTCAGTGAACTGTTAATGTAGATATATTCCCATTTAAACAAATTCTTTATCATTTTTGAGGTAAAGAATTTTTATTGTATTCCAATCTACTCCTTTGGCAAAAATATAATTGCATTCCTTTTTTTCTTAGTCTTTTGCTTTTCCATTTTTTTAACATTGTACAACATGGAACAAAAAATAATGATGTCTTTTTGCCATTTTTAAGAAAATTAAGAGTCTTTAATAATATTTGGAGATTTATTTTTTTTCTGGGTACCAGAAATTGAACTCAGGACTTTGCACTTGCCACGCAAGAGCTATGCTACTGAGCTATATCCCTGGCTTTAATCATATATGGAATTCAACTACTTTTGACAAAAATATGACTTTCATATCTCACTCATAATTTCTTTTTTCCATTTTTCTAGCATTGTGCAATGTGGAAGAGAATTATTAATTTTATTTTGATATGCTGTTATGTGTATGTTTAAGTTTTTATGTGGTCCCTTCAGTATCATATAAGAATTTTTAGCCTTAGCTACATGAATACTGTTCGACAATTTTCATTCACAATTTGAGTATGTTACCTCACTGTCTCTTGTCCTCCATGGTTTCTGATGAAATACCAGCTGTTAATGTTGTTAACAATGCCTTAATGCAATGAATTGCATTGTAATACCTGTATGCAATGAAGTGCTTTTCTGTTGCAGCTTTCAAAATTCTTTTCCTAGACTGCATATAAATTGAGTATAATGTCTATACAGTTGTATCTCTTCGTGTTCATCCTACTTTGAGTTTGAGCATGTTTTCATGCATAAATTAATGTTTCATCCTATTTGGGCGACTTTCAGCTATGACTGCTTTGAAGTTTTTCCTGTATTTTTTCCCTCTTTCATTCCTTGTAATATTGCCATTATACATATTTTATTGTGCTGTCTGGTATTCCAGTTTTCTTTCAAGTGTGATTGTTGTTATACATTTATCTCACTTGCTGCTCCTTACAAAATAGTATCACGATCTTTCTGTTTTCCAGTCATTCATCCTTTCTCCTGTTAGTTCAAATCAAATATTGAGCCTCTTATTAATTTCTTAATTTTGGACTTTGTGCTTAAAATTTTAAATTGTCTTTTTTGTGGTACTGGGAATTGACCCCAAAATCCTAAAGCATACCCATTACTTGTTATTGTATTTTGAGACAAGTTCTCACTCTGTACAGTGGCTGGGCTTGAACTTTCAATCCTTCTCCCTCAGCTTCATGTTTTGTAGCGATTACAGACAAACACTATTACCCCTAGCCAGAGAATAGGTTTTTACAATTATATTTATTTTATGATATATGTATCTGATAAAGAATTGTCACACCAATATCCTTTACAGGTCAAATAAGTTTTTGTTCACTTCTACGAAAATGTCTCAAGTTTTGCTTTAAAGTCCTTTATATTAATATGGAATCTCTGACCCTCTCCTAAAAAGTTTCTGATTTCCACCGACTCCTTTTCTGCTGTGTATGGGATATACTTTCCTTTTCCGTATATCCCTCAGAAATTTTATCAAAATCATGGCACTAGAAAATTTAATAACTTTGTATAAGCATTTTCCCCACCCATACATTGTTTTTACTATGTATTATGAATTTGCTTATTGAATTGGTTATACTATATTAGTTGGAGTTTTTTATGTTTTCCATAGTATGGCATACTGTTCAATATATGGTTATTATGAAGAAAAAATAAACAGTGGATTTAGCAGAATTTTTTTCCGATCTTTTTGTCACGTTGTCTGGCTCTGAATGTATCATCCCTGGCCCTTTGACTCCTGAAGTGCAGGTATTTATTAAATAGTTTTTAAAATGTCATAGACGATGATTGCTCCAGACTTTGATGCAAATGATTTGGATGCTTTTGCATAGGCAGTTTGTGTGGGAAGTCTCTGAGGTTTGTTGTGATAGGAAGAGGTCTCTTACTAGATATATTTTCCCCCAGTTCTTGCTGATGACCTGACCTATGCTTTATCTTGTTGCTCTTGGGGAGTTCCAGACTCATTTAATGTATTTACCCCCCACAGATTCCATTGTTTTTAAAAACATGTTAGACTTTACCTTTCCTATCCTCTCTTACAAATACTGTAAAATCATATTTTTTAGAGAAATCATTATTATTATCTCTCACTCAGGCCAGTCTTGCAGACTAGGTTAAATTTTAGAAACACTGATCTAGAATGGCCATTAAGGGCAATGGTCTGTTTCTGTCATCAGGACATTTCTGCTTTTTAAGGATGGTACTTACCATGTGAGTTGATCATGTTCTTCTCAGTTGCTGGATGTACAACAGAACCTGCCCTTTGTGACAGTGGATAGTGTGTTGGAACGGTGCCCCAACATTTTGCCAACTGTGAAGCATTAACCTGTGTGTGTTGGGTGAAGGAAAAATGCTAGAGATTTGCAGTTTCTTTTACTACACATTTGTTCTTAATTGGAAAATAGGAGGAAAAGAAATTAATTGTGTTCGCCATCACCAAAGTCCCCAGGGTCCAGCCTGTGGCATCCATTTACCATTTTTGAACATATATTTTGATGTTCCTGCTCAGTGTTTCCAAAGAGGTGGACACACTGTGTATAGCACATCTTAGAATAGATAAATAAACTAGTATACTCTAAACAAGCTTATTCCAGAGAAAAACCCTAAAAGCCAGGAGATGAAGGAATACACAGGTATCCTTAGACTCCTGATATTCTTTTGATCTTGTGTAAATCCCTCTTATTCAGTGAAATTAATTTATTGTATACCACTGTCTGAGTCTGAGAAAGAATAGTGTTTTCTACTCTATTTCTTCTTCCATCCACTGATCACTCTCTCATTCCTATTTTAGTATCCTATGTGATTTTATTGCTTTCTCTGAGGTTAGGAGTTCAAGGAAATAACCCAGATTCATGAAATCAGATCTTTGGGTGACAATCATGAATTGATAAGATAGAGTATAATTCCTGGTTAGCTGTTGGATCTGGGAAATAAAATCCATTTGCTAATGCTAATGTTTATATATAACAATATAAAAGAAACCAGATAAGGCAGGTGAAGACTTGTCTCCCATGAACAAAGAAACATGATACCATATCTGGAAGACTTAAGAGTTCATAGATATGAAAATTGCAGCTAGAAAATTTCAGTTCTTGCGATGGCAAAATGGTTCCATGGGAGAGTGCTTGCCTAGCACGTGTGAGGCCCTGAGTTTGTCCTCAGTACTGCCAGAAAAAAAAAACTGAAAAGAAAGGAAAAAAAGCAAAAGAATGAAAAAATAAACTGGGAAACTAATAAAAAAAAACTTTTGAAATTTAAGTGAATGAAATTCAAGAAAGAATGAGTGTATATGAAAATGGGATGTGTTTTTCAGGTATCTTTTGAGCAAATAAAAGCAACTTTCACAGAGTGTAAATATCTGAGAGGTTATTTGTGAAATGACTGAGTAGCCGATGTTCCCATCCTCCAGACTGCTGCGTGTGGTACCTTACCCCAGGGCATTTCCATCATTTTTAATGAAACATGATAGAAATTTCTGAGGTGAAGTAACACATGACATGTACAACATGCACAAGAACAGTGGAGGTACATTGGTTGCATGGAGAAACTTCCTTTGCCTGTAACACTCATGTTGCTGCAAAACCCTTGCTTGTGCTGGGCTAGCTCAGGGAACTTTCTAAATGTACTTTATTCTCCAGGTCAAAGGATAACAACTGAAGGTCTTGGGGAAAAGCTTTTCTTTTTCCCTTTTTTTTTTTTTTTGTAGTTCTTCTGAAATTCACATCTCTCCAGATTTGCCTGATTGAAATGGAAAAAAGTCTTTTGCCTTGGTTGTGTTTGTCATTTTCCACTTCCTAAGATGAGGTACCTGATACCCACAAGTTAAATTACTTTTGTTTCACAGTTTCAGAGGTGTTAATCCAGGGTAAGTTGGTTCCAAAGAACAACATCATGGTACAAGGGCAAGGAGTGGCAAAGTCGCCCACGTCGTGGAGGCTGGGATGCAGAGCGCCATGGAAGAGCCAGAGAGGAAGAGGCCATGGAGCAGACAGAGGTCCCAAATGCATGCCCCCATGACCCACCCTGACACACCAGGAATGTGCTTTATTAGTCCCTTAGGAAGCTTTCCAGGTAACTACTTTGATAATTAAGATTGTCACAGTGGCCATAGCGGTCCTTTCGGTTTGTGGTACACATTTTCATTTGGCCTCAAGTATACCCTATCTCCGATGTGATAACATCTTTCTCATAACTCAGCTTTCTCTCAGTTTTCAGGGCTTCTCCTTCAGGGCCTCATAAATACCCCTTTGAATCTCAAATCTCTACACTACTTAACCCCAAAGGTTTTACTTTCAGGTATGGAAAGTTTTGCTTTCTTTCTTATTTACACTTCTAGAAAAAATGGCTACTGTGTCAGTCACAATTTATTCCAGTATGCGACCTGCACTCCAAATTGTACTGCTTGATATGATTTACACATGTTATACATAGTACCCTACTGCAGATAATGGCAATGATATATGATTACAAGTGATCTCTTTCAGTGGAGTATTGCATGGTACATGGCACATGTGATCTACACAAGAATGCAGGCATGCTACCCTCATATGCCGCAAATCTATTTTGGACTGCCTCAGAGAACTCTCATGGGCTTGAACAGAGACATGACCAAGAAATAGAAGGTTCTGGTTGGGCATGGTGGTGCACGCCTGTAATCTCAGCACTGAGGAGGCTGAGGCAGGAGGGTCACTGTGAGTTGGAAGTCAGCTTGGGCTACATAAGTGAGTTTAAGGTCATCCTGAACTGCATAGTGATATCCTGCCTCAAAAAGCCAAGGGAGGGGATAGAAAGTTGTGAAGGAATCCTATTATGGCCTTGTGGAAGTAACATCTTTTTTCTAAAGTCGCCTGACTGAACGGATAACAAGTTTTCCATCCCATTTTCTCATTATACCATTCCTATCTGCCTCCTATTATACTTGCTGCTATTTATTTATTTATGTATTCATATCTGGAGACAGGACCTCACAAAGTTGCCCAGGCTGAACATTAGAGATTTTCCTGCCTCAGCCTCCCAGAGGGCTGAAATTACAGGCATGGGTCACCAGGCCCAGCTAGTGATACTCTATGTGCAGATACTATTTCATACTTCTAAATCCTGTTAACCTGTTCTCCCTCATCAGTTCCCACCCCCATTTTCAAGTCGTCTCCTTACATCATCCCCAATTCCCTCCTGCTTCTTAGATCCAAAGTACAAGGTCCAGGGCT
>NW_004955628.1:12972-18533 GCF_000276665.1 Chinchilla lanigera
AAAAAAAAAGTCTCCCAGTACAAGGTCCTGAGTTCAATTTCTGGAACAAAAAGAGAAAAACAAATAAGCAAGCAAACAAACAAACAAACAAAACAAAACATAAGAGAAAAGGACCAGGGATATATCTCAGTGGCACAAGTGCCTCCCCGGCAAGCACAAGGTCCTGAGTTCAATTCCCAGTACCAAAAAAAAAAAAGAAAGGTCTTGGTCTGGGGATATAGCTCCGTTGCATACGTGCCTGCCTGGCAAGCACAAGGTCTTCAGTTCGATGATTCCCGGTACCAAAAATCAAAAAAACCTGTTATGGCTTAGAGAATTTTCCCAAGTCCTCCTGCACTCATCTGTGAAGCTGCTGGAAGGACTGAACCACGAGGCCACCATAGCTGTTGACTGCAGGAAGTGGCTGGGGGTGTGGCTTAGATCGCTGCATGGTTTAGATGGAAAAGTCCCCCAAATCCTCCTGCACTCATCTAGGAAGCTTCTGGAAGGATGGAACCATGATTGGCTGGCTGGGGGCGTTGCCTGAGGGGTTTATCTGCCTTTGAGGCTCTGCAGCCATTAGTCTTTGTCTGGACTGCAGTGATTTCAGCCGTTTCTCCTCGTCTGTCCGTGTGCCTTGCTGGTCTGCCCCAGAGCTCGCCTGCAACCACTGTCCACGTGCCTTGCCATTCCACTTCAGAGCTTGCCGCCAGCCACTTGTTGGAACTTCAAAAAACCGTGAGCCAAAGGATTTCCTCGACTTTTAATTTGTGGGTGTTGGGTGTTGTGTCTTAGCAACAAGTAATTGACTAAGATGATCCCTAATCTTCTGAAAGTTAACATATGTTTTTTCGAAGTTATGGAAGTTTCTTGTGCTCATGTAAAAACATTTTTAGTCTTTTACAAATATACTTTAGCCTACTGTAAGTAATGGATGAGGAGTTGCATATATTATATTACTCAGAAGCCTAAATTGTTTGATAGAGGATTTCGGTGTTTATTTTAGAAAAGTTTTGCGTTTGTAGTTTCACCTTTACATACTTTCTTTATGGCTCTCTTCTTACCGTGCTTATGGATTTTTTTTTGTTTTTTGTTTTTTTTTCCTGTACCAGGAATCAAACTCAGGACCTTGCGCTTGCCAGGCAAGCACTATGCCGCTGAGCTAAATCCCCCGCCCCCCCAAGCTCATGGAAAGGAAGGAGGGAGGGAGGGAAGGAGGACAGGGATGGGGACTGAGAAATAAATTGTCTGATTCTTTTTATTACTGAGTATGGTGCCAGTCATAAATGAAGGATGTCTGACTTTTTGTGATTATAAATATACCAGTTATTTCGTGATTATAAATACATGTGCTCTGTGTACTTGCACATCAATATATATATATGAACACGTTTCATTTTACTTGTGTACATAGTTATTAGTGGGGCTTGCAGGTTATATAGCAAGTGTCAGTTTAATTTTATCATGAATTGAGAATTATTTTAAAAATGCTTTTATTAATTTGTGCTGCCGTGGAATCATGTTACCCAAATTTTCACTAGCAGTTGGTACTGGAATTTTTGTTTGTTTGTTTATTAGCAATTTGAATATGTGCTTAGTTCCCTTATCGTAACACAGTATGTGGCTCTTGGGTGTGGTTTCTGACAGTGAATATGCGTTTGAGATTGTGTGTGTGTACATCAGTATTTTGGGTTTTTTTTTCAGTTGTTGGAGATAATAAACACAGCTGTGTAAACCTTAGTGTACAGATTGTATTTGTGAACACCAGTTTCATTTCTCTTACCTAAACAGTGGGGGTGGAATTACTGAGTCCTATGAAAAGTATATGTTTACATTGAAAAGAAACTGAGCAAAAGCAACTTTTCCAAAATGGCTGTACAGTTTGCACGGAAAGTTATTGTTAGGGTAAACTGAGGCATATTTCAGACCACCAAGACAGGCAGAGTCAAAGTGTTGCATGAGGATGTTTTTGAAGACCTGGGCCTTTATTGCGGCTAGGCCAAAGGTGAAAAACCACTGGTCCCGAGCAAGGGGCCAGAGCATGTTTTATAGGGATGTTCAGGTAGGAGAAGGCGACATTGCTGAGAGGGGTGCAAAATTTTGGGTCTCTGAGTTGGGGGTCTGACGCTGGCCGATAGACATGGCGGTGTTGGGTACGGGGATGCTGGCAGGCACAGCATATCTGTTGTGCTTTTTCAAGAATCACCTTTCTGCAGATTGAGGTGTTGGGGGCAGCTGCTAGCTTCCTCTTAACTGTGCTCCTGCAAGCTTGAGCAAGGGATCTGTTTGGGGAGTTTTTTGTTCCTGGCTGGGCAGGGGTATAGTTCAGAGTCCTGACAGTTATCAGGGGATCGAGTTCCCTGAGTGTTCATAAGCATTTGGTATTGAAAGGCATTTTTTGTTTTATTTTATGATGTTTTATTTTTGTCAGTCTGTGCTTAGTTTTATCTAATTATGGTTCCAATTTGCATTATCTTATTAATTGACCAGGCTGAGGGTCTTTTCATGTACTTATTTGTCATCTGTGCATCTCTTTTGCTGAGGTTTTTTGTTGTTGCTGTTTTGTTTTTTTGTTTTTTGGAGACAGGGTCTTGTTGTATAGTTCAGGCTGGCTTCAAACTTGTGGCAGTTCTCCTGCCTCAGCCTTCTGAGTGCTGGGATTATAGGCGTGCACCACCATTCCCAGCTTGCTGAGATTTTTATTGATATTTTTCCTGCTTATTCTTTTTTGGCTCTTATTTTTGACTTTTTAGAGATAATTTTTAAATACGTTCTGATTAAAAGTCCTTGGACAGAAAGTTGATTTGTAAATACTTTTCCTATTTGTTATTTTTGAGAAAATTTACTTAATAGTGATAAAGTTAAATATATCATTTTAAAAAATTCTTAAAATTTGTGTTCTTTGCGCTATACCTAATAACTTTTTGCTCTACCAAGAGTCACAAAGGTTTTCCTTTCTTCTAAATGTTTTATAATGTACTATGTTGAGGTTTGTGGTCCAGTTTAATTTGTTTTGTATAAAGTGTGACATATCGGGGCTGGGGATTTAGCTCAGCGGCAAAAGCGCCTGCCTGGCAAGCGCAAGGTTGTGAGTTCGGTTCTCGGTACTGGAGAAAAACCAAAAAAAAAAAAAAAAAAAAAAGTGTGACATATCTGCAAGATTCCTGTTTTGCATTTGGAGATCCAATTGTTCCAGCCCTTTTTGTTTAAAAACTGGCCTTTATCTACTTAATTGCCCTTCCACTTATATTAAAAATCAGTTTACTATGTATTTGTTGGTTCATCTGGGGGCTTTCTTTTCTTTTTATGGATATACCTGCTATACTTTTGCCAAGGAAAGACTATTTGGTTACTGTTGTTAGTCTTTAAATGGAATATTGTGAATCCCTGAAGTTTCTACATTTTATGATTGTTTTGGTTACTCTAATTCCTCATCATACAAATTTTAGAATCAGAATATTATTATCTGTAATATAAGCCTTTTACTATTTTGACTGGGATTGTGTTGACTCCATAGATTGGTTAGGGGAAAATTAATACCGGTTACAGTAAAAACAAATTTGCTAGATGTGGTGGTGCACACTCGCATTCCAAGTGCTTAAGAAGTCTCAGGCAGGAAGACTGCAAAATGAGCCCAGATTGGACAGGCAACTTAGTGAGACTCTGACTGAAAATAAAAATCAAAAATATGTTGAGGATGTAAGCTTTGGTGAAGGTCCTGGATTCAATTCCCAGTGTGAAAGACAGGAAAGAAGGAAGGAAGGGGGAAAGAAAAGGAGGGAAGGGCAAACAATTTCTGCAAGACAGTCAGGAGTAAGCACTCCACAACTCCATAAACGGTGATAGTAAACAATGGACAGGGCGGGTGAAATAGCTCAGTGGCATAAGCACCTGCCTGGCAAGCGCAAGGTCCTGAGTTTGATTCCCGGTATCAAAAAAAAAAAAAAAAAAAAAAAAAAGAGTGTATAGTAAACAATGGACAAAACAAGACTTGCTGTAGGTGAGCACAGGCACAGTGAATGGGGGCAGATTTTTTTGAAAAGCAGCAATCAAATCACACCCTGTCCTGCAAGGTTGAACGTTTACAGGCTGGTTGTGCCAGTCACTTTCATCTCCTTAGGTGCATATGCAACCAGCCGCAAAAACTTAAGTTTCAGACTAGATCAGGAGCATTCAAGGTGGTACGGCTGTAGACATAAACCTAAGTTTCAAAAGACAAAAAAAAAAAAAAAAAAAAGGAAAAGACAATAATATTTGCAGTTTTTAACAAACATGAACTCAGTTCATCATTTTAAGATACCTCTGAAGTAGGAGCTGTTTTACTAAGAAGAAAAGAAGACAAAAAAGGGTTTAATGTCTTGAACCCGTAACTTATGGTTTAGATCTAGATGTCCTTCAAAGCCTCGTGCTCATAGGCAGGGCTTTTGGAAGCTGATGGATTATGAGAACTTACAGCTGATTGGCTGTCAGGAGGCGGGAGGAGGGGCTGATTAGAGGCGGTTATTGTGGGAGTGGCCTACGGATCTCTCTCGCTCTCTCCAGACCCTCCCTTGGTACGCCACGGCTGCCATTTTGGGAGTAGTCAAACCTTCAGCCGTTTCGTTTGTAGTGCGGTCCCGAATCGGAGCCAGCTGACTGCGCTGTAACCGTGAGTGAAAATGCGTAATTCCCTCCTCTTCTAAGTTGCGGGTGTCTGGTATTGTGTCCTAGGGGAGAGAAAAATCAGTAAGACATTACTCTACGTTGTTTCTTCTGCTTTTAAATTTAATACTAGAATATATTGATTACGGGCGCCAGTTACACAGTTCCTTATGTGGGGTTTGAATAAATATAATGCTAAGGGGTTCTGAGAAAATTCACAAGTATTCACAGCTATGGAATGACCTAGATAGGAGTGACGTGCACTTGCAATCAGAATATTTAGCCTTCAGCAGACACGAGAATGTCGTCTTCTGTTTCTCCGCCAACTTCTCAATGAAATTGAGCTATTGTGTAGATTGAAATAGTAGAAGCATACTATTGGCTCTCTGTATCTAAAAGTTTTCGCTTTCTTTGATTCAGCAAACTGAAGATTCAAAAAACTGCATCAGAATATGTGTAGACATGTTTATTTTAATATTTTTCTCTAAGCAGTACAGCTACTTACATAGTTATTGCTACACAATAACTTTGTGCAAGGTATTATAAGTAATTGCAGATGGGTTAAAGTAAGTGGGGCCGGATGTGGTGGCTCATGCCTGTTATCTCAGCATTTGGGAGGCTGAGGCAGGAGGATCTCCAGGAGTTCAGGGCCAGCCTGGGCTACATAAGCGAGGTCAAGGCCAGCCAACACTATGCAGTGAGACCCTGTCTCAAACAAACAAACATACAAAAATAAATAAATTAATTAGTTAATAAAGTATATGGGAGAAAGTACATAGGTTATGTGCAAATATTACTGTATTTTATATGAGGGATTTAAAGATCTGAGGATTTCATTAATCACGGGGAGCCTTGGAAAAAAATCCCCTTCAGATACTAAGGGGATTAAATTACATTGGTGAACTGGTTTGAATACCTTTAACCAGATCCTGTTTTTTTTT
>NW_004955628.1:18891-34051 GCF_000276665.1 Chinchilla lanigera
CTTGCCAGGAAGGCGCTTTTGCCGCTGAGCTAAATCCCCAGCCCCAACAAAGTTTCTTTTTTTTTTTTTTTTTTTTGTTTTGGGGTTTTTTTTTTTTTTTTTTTTTGTTTTTCTCTGGTACCGGGAACCGAACTCACGACCTTGCACTTGCCAGGCAGGCACTTTTGCCGCTGAGCTAAATCCCCAGCCCCAGGTCCTGGTTTTAAACCAAAGTTTGTTCCCATTTTTACACAATTGCGTCTTATGTGGGTTAAACCTAGGATAACATTCTAGTTGTTGGCGTATACTCAGGCATTGGCACTTTTAAAGAAAATCTTACCTTCTTCAATATTCTCTTTTTTCCTTTTGTAATGAGTTATGATAGTTAGAAATAGGTTCACTATTGAAACCACCATAGCCTTACTGCTTATGTACAGGATGGTGGGTAATGGTAAATCCACAGTTTCTGCTTTGTCATTTTGCAATACATACCAGTCTTTTTAATTAGTTAGATGAGTAAATCAGAGCCACATGTAGACTAAGGAAGGTTAAGCAGGAGTGGGTAACAGAGACTTACCTCAAATTCTCTGCCTACTAGCTCCTTTAGATTTGTCATTTTTACAGATACTTGGAAAACCTTTTTTTTCTTTCTTTCTTTTTGTTTCTTTCTTTTCTTTTCTTTTCTTTTCTTTTCTTTTCTTTTCTTTTCTTTTCTTTCTTTCTTCTTTCTTTCTTTCTTTCTCTCTTTTCTCTTTCTCTCTTTCTCTTTTTCTTTAGTGTGAAAATTTATTGGGAAAAGGAATGGAAAATAGGAAAAGCTCCTGACAAACAGGAGGGAGCCCGAATGGGTTGCCCAGAAAATTTGCCTGCTCTGTTTTATGTTAATATTTGTGTTAAGAATTTCTTCTCAACAAGGGGCTGTTACTACAAATGGGGGCCAGAAATGATTGAGAAATACAAATATTTTGAGTTTTCTATTTTTATGCATGATACTGAACTTAATAGTTTTGTTAGGTACAGACTTGATATTTTTAGGTTAGTGAAAATAGAAAGATAGAACCCTAAATTCTGGAAGACAGAAATCCAGTTTCATTGTCCTTGACTTCTTAAAATTCTTCTCACAATGAGTAAACTGGACAGTTACGCATTTTCTCACATTTCCCACCTGCCCTACCCACAAGGTTTTTAAAGAATGTATTTGTCTGCTTCCTCCAAGTTGTCTGAGGTTGTTCAAGACAGAAACTGAAACACATGGAAGTGTCTGGATCAGACTGGAAAATTTGAAATTAATCATCTCTATGACCAGACCTCTGAGAAGAGGACAAACTTCCAGGGTTGAGACAAGGAACAAGGCACGTATTGGGTGGAAGCCTTTTTTCTCTCAGAAATTAATCTCACTAAACAGTTTATATTCTGTTTCTTCTCTAGGGAAAGAAGAGATCTCTTACTGCCGCCACGCAAAGTTTATCCTTTACTTCTCAGCAATGCTGGACTCCTTTTTCCTCTCTCTTGAGGTTGTTTTGTGGATTTGTGCTTTTGTTTTGTGTGGTTTTGTTATTAAAGTATAGGACTGTAAATAAATGAACAGCTAACTATATATAGATTGTGTAAAACTGAGCCCATTGCCTCATGAAATCAAACAGTGAAATCCCAGACAAAAAGGAGGAAGTCAAGACAGGGTACATTGTAAATAGAAGAAAAATGCATCTGGTTGGGAGCGGTCCCAAAAGTGGATATCTGGATGTTCTCTTTGTGTAGGTCTGTTAGGCATAAGAAGAGCATAGGAATGTGTTTAATTGATCTGTGGTCACCTTTCATAGGTAACTCCATGGGTTGAAAATAACTAGTTGATACTCAGGATCTCTAAACCAGTTACTTAGCATGCAGAGTTCAAAGGACACTGAGTTTAAGTAAAAGCCAGTTATTCTACAATTTTAAATTTCTTGAAACTCAACCATAGATGTAGAGAGGGGTTGGATTCCCCCTTGCCTGAGGAACTCCGCTCCTGGTCCCATTGGCTATTCTTATTTTACTTCTTTATCATTTTGCCTATGTTTGCTTTTACATTTCTAAGCTTAATTATCTGTATGGCTTGAATGAGCTCTTAATGTCATGTATATGCTGTTTGGTTTGTAACCAGCTGACTCTTAGGTCCTGTCCCTTACTAAATAGGCACATGTGTCTCTTGCATAAAGATGTGTTAATTATGATTACTGCGTAACACATTACTCCAGAGTCAAGTAGTTCAAACATTGCACATTTAGCATCCCCCAGTCTCCACGAGTCAGGAGTCTGTACACACGTTAACTGAGTTCTTGGTCTAACAAGGCTGAGTTTTCTGATCAGTGTGTCTGCGGCCTGAAATGAAAGTCTTAATTGGGGCTCCAGGGACATCAGAGGCACTCAGAAGCCTCTTCCAAAACTGATAAAATTTAGTTCTGGCAGCTATAAAGCTGAGAGTCTAAGGTGCAAGAGGCAACTTGCCATTCTTTGCCTTGTGGTTCTGTCTAGAACATGGCACTTTGACCCTTCAAGGCTGTACTCCTGACTCTTGCCTCTACGCCTTCTTTACAGAGTTTACATTATTATCTTATCCAAGAAAATCTATATCTTCATTGGTTTAAATTCAAAAGATTAGTGTCCTAAGTAAATCCGGGACATCCCTTTGTCTAGAAAGCATAATATAATGCTGGGATGATATCCTCTAAAGTTTATGAGTACTGCTCACACTAAAGAGAAGATGATCATGTCTGCCATGTGCATGGGGCTCATCTTGGGGACCACATTTGAATTTTGACTTCCATAGTGGGGCTTGGTGTTAGAAATTGGAGTTCAGAATGAACAAGGGTGTGGTGAAGAGGAAAGCAAATAATATATTCAGCATCCCTTCTAATAATTTGAAATTCATTAGATTAGTACAGATGAGGACCAGTCTTATCCAACTGAGAGATAAAGGAAGAAAGGATTATTTTCTAAGCCTGCAATCCTGAAAATCAAGCATATAGCAGGTAAGGGGACATTAACTTCATGAAGGGATGACAGAGGGAGGGGCAGTGGAGGTACTTACTTCACAGATCCTTTGTGTAAATTTGCAGAGCGATACTGAAAGTATCATGTGAGTATGCTGATACTAAATTAATGTGGCTAAGGAGCATTGGAGAAGAGCTGCCATGTGTAACGGCTTTGTGCAGTGCTCCACTCAAAAAGGTGCCATTCAGATAAATTAAAATACGATTGGCACTTTCTTTGAGTGCAGTAATTCACAACATGTGCAACCGCATGCTCTGGCTGTCAAGGTTGGTGGCATGGCTGTCCACACACAGAAGTACTTACTTTGGCCAAAGTACTGTTCTTCCAGAAGATTCCTAATGGCATCTAGAGGATCCAGACTGAGTATGTGAGGGCCCGGAGGCCAGCTTCCTATCGAGGATTTTCAAGAACTGACTTACTTGGCCAGGGGTGGTGGTGCACATCTTTAATCTCAGCACTCGGGAAACTGAAGCAGGAGGATCGTTGCGAGTTCGAGACCAGTCTGGGCTACAAAGTGAGCTCAAGGCCTGCCTGAACTGCATAGCGAGACCCTGTCTCAAAAAGACCAAAAAAAAAGAAAGAAAACAGAATTACTTTTGTGCAGAAATGGTCTGAGGATCTTGGAACAAGATGTAGGTCAGGTCCTTGGCTCAGTCTTCCTTCTCCCGTTCTCCCCCTCGGGCATTAAGGCTACTTCTCTTAGAAACTGAGATGCTTTCCCCTTTTTACTAGTTTCTCTGCTGCACTCTGTCACCAGCAGCTCTTGCGGCAGACAGAACTTTTCATTCAGTCTCTTCACACATTTTAACTTGTTGAGTGTGCTTTGTGTAAAATGTTAACTTTATATTTTATGTTTTGTTTACATTTTGTTATGTACTCGTGAAAGGCTTTTTTTTTTTTAAATTTCTTTTTTTTTTTTTTTTTTTTCCGGTACCAGGAATCGAACTCACGACCTTGCGCTTGCCAGGCAGGTGCTGTGCCACTGAGCTAAATCCCCAGCCCCTCGTGAAAGGCTTTATTTCTCAGATCTTGGGAACTAAAAAAAATACTGCGCAGGCTTTTCATTTGTCCAGGTATTTTATTTTTAGCTAGGTCCCTCAAAGACAGATGAGCGGGGAGAACCAAAGATTAAAGATGGCAAGTTAGAAAGTCCTGGGGAACACTGCAGGCCTGGAGTGATTCATAGGAGGCACTTGATGTATTATGCACTTCTCTGTTGGGAAATTTAGTATATGCTGATGTTCCCAGTATTTAAATCACAACAGAATATTAAGTTGGTAAGTGGTGGTTGTCAATTTTGCCGTTTATTTCCAAATACCACTTAGCTCACTTCACCTAAGCTTTAGTAGAAATTTAGCTTTCATGCACTCCTGTAATCCCAGCACTGGGGAGGCTGAGGCAGGCGAACACCGTGAGTTCGAGGCCAACCTGGGCTACATAAATGAGTTCAAGGCCAGCCTACACTACATAGTGAGACCTTGTCTCAAAAAATGATAGCTTTCAAAGAAGAAACATAGAAATTACTCTAATTTCTAATGCAGTTGCTCTAATTTCTCTTTTAATATATATTTATGAATGTATTATGTGTGTCCAGTTGTGTTTACTCTATTTTTTCCTATACTCTTAGGTTTTCCCTGAGTATTGTCTTACCTACTCCTGATAGGAGCTGGGCTCTGAAAGTGACCCCTTGACATTTGTTCTTTAATTTTGTATATATTTGGGAGATTTTGATCACCCATATGTGCAAATGTATGTGTGCATGTGCTAATCTGAGGTTTGTTTTGTGTAGGGGGGATAGATGATATTGCTCATGTATGTTCTTTTGCTTTTGGTTTATGAATTTTGTTCTTACTTTACCATTGTCTATTGTTCTTTTGGACTTCTATATGTTCACCATTTGTTTTTATTACTATAAAACTTTGTACATATGATTTCATGATTGGACCTATTTATTTTAGTATTTATTTTGTGCTGCTGAGGTTTGAACCCAGGTCATTCACACTGAGTTACTTCCTTAGGCCTTTTTTATTTTTTATTTTGAGACAGGGCCTTGTTAAGTTGCTCACCTGGCATAGGCTAGGCTTAAAATTGCAATCCTCCTGCTTCAGCCTCCCAGAGTGCTGGGATTGCCGGACATGACTGTCACCCTTTTGAGGATAGTCATACACATAATATATAGTATCTGTGGTGGCCATAGGGGTGAGTATATACATATAGTGGCATGCGTAGAAGTTCCCTCCCTTGGGTCCAAGCATGATCCTGCCATCACTGGGCTGTAGTTGACCCTGCTAATCAGGTTTTGAAAAGGATGAGGTAGGTAGCTTTCTCAGGGTTTTGTGTATCCTTACGCAGAGGAGGCAAATGCACAGAGGTAACAAGATTTGTAGTGAGGGAGGGGTTTTCCCTCTATTGTGCATTCCAAGCTTCTGTTTTTGCAGAACCCAAATACTCTTTTTTTTGGTTTTTTTGTTTGTTTGTTTTTTGAGACAAGGTTTCACTGTGCAGTTCAGGCTGGCCTTGAACTCACTTTGTAGCCCAGGCTGTCCTTGAACTGGCAACAGTCTTCCTCCCTCAGCCTCCCAAGTTCTGGGATTGTGGGCATGCGTCACCACACCTGGCTTAAATGGTTTTTCTTTACTTTGATACCTGGTTCCATCCTTTGTCTGCTCCTTTGTTTTTTTGTGATTATATCGGTTGCAATTGTCCTGTCGTTTGTGAGTCTGTATATTTTGTTTTCAAAATTGGCCTTTTACTTTTTACATTAATGCTTTTTGTTTCTATTGTTCAGTGTACATAGCACCTTCCTTGGTTATTGTTTGCATGTTTGCTTTCTCTTCATTTAGTTAGAATTCGGTTTGTACTTTAGTGAATGTTTTATTTTGAGTTGGGTGTGTTGCACCTGAATTATTTGTTTTTGCTTCAAAACTAGATTTTCTTTATTTGATTTGTCTTTATGTACTTCATTTGTACTGTGAGGTGCTTGGGAGTTTTAGTTTTGGCTCTATAAGTTTGTGTTTCTCTGCTCTAGCTATGCCATATTTTTTTTTCTCCTCTGACATTTTTTTGTTTGTCAGCTTGACTTTGTGTGGATGGCTGGGTGTGCATGCGTTTCTGTGACTATGTATTTTGTTTTTGAATGTGTTTGGCTTTTAAAATGTATTTTGTTGTTTTTCGTGTATTTTTTTTTCAAGTTATGTTTATTTTTGTGTGTTTATTTTCCTTATGTGTTGGGATGTTTAAATTTGTGTGATATTTGTTTGGCTCCTGTCTCTGCTTTTTGCCTTTCAGCAGTTATGGGACACTGTCTTAAGTGTGATTTTGTGTGTTTGTGTGTGCATCTTCTTTAGGAGTGGTTTTGAACATGTGGGAATTTATTTGGGGTTTGGGTATTTCGCTTCCTAATTTGTGTGTATGCTTATGTGGTTTGATATTTGAAGTATGTTTTCTCATTGATATGCTCACATATTGATTTTTTTAGTTGATTGCAGAAATTTTGATAAGTGGGAGTATGATTTGTTATATCAAGTGAGATTATTTGCATTGTTGGTTGATGAATTTGTAGCTTATGTGGTCCTTTTTTCAACTGTATATGATGTTTATTCTTCGGTCATTTTTGTATTATGTGCTAAATTCGGTAGCTTACTTTAATGTCTTTAAAGTCAGCTAGTGTTTCTACAACTTTGTTCTTTTCAAGGCTATTTGGACTCTTCTAGTCCTTTGTACTTCTTTTATATTCAGTATTGATTTGTCAATATTTGCAAAATAACCTTCTGAAATTTTGATTGGGAGAGTTGATATTCTGTGTTCTTTTGACCTAAATATACGGTAAAAAGAATATATCTCCATTTATTTTGGCCTTCTTTAATTCCTTCAACAATGTTTATTTTGTTTTGTGTGAACAAGTTTTACACATCTTTTCTCAGATTTGTCCCTAAATATTTTATATTTTGAAACCATTATAACTGAGATATTCATAAAATTTCATTTTCTAATGTTTAATGCTAGTGTATAGAAACACTGTTGTTTTAATTTTTATTATGAATCCTACAACCTTGTAAAAAAAATCTAATTAATTCTAATGGCTTTTTTCATAGGTACTGATCTCTAAAATAGGACAAAATAGTTCACAAAACATTTTTACTGCTGACCTAGGAATTTTAAGTGGTGAACCTGTGCTACCATTGCTCACTAAAACCCGGTAAGTGAAAAGAAGTGCATGTCATCTGGGAGAGATAAAGTACCAACTGGATTAGGTACCAGAAACCACTGAGTAGAAAAACCATCTAGAAGGATTGTTGTGGATGGGTCCTCTTTGGCCTGGTTTTTTTACTCTTTTTTTTTTTTTTTTTTTTTTTTTTTTGAGACAGGTTTCACTCTACAATTTAGGCTGGCCTTAAACTTACTTTGTAGGCCAAGATGGCCTTGCAGGTGAAGCACTCCTCTTGTCTCAGCCTCCCAAATGCTGGGATTACGGGGCTGTTATGGTTGATACATTGTGTCAACTTGGGCAGTGTAGAGGTTTGGCTAAGTAACTCAGCCCGAAGCCAGGGTGCTTACTTTGTACACATCCTGAGCCTGTGGAAGAGGAGGGCATGGAGGTTATGTGAGAGCTACACGCCCCTTAGGTGGGGGTAGCCTGTTTACAATGTAAGGGAGGGAAAGAGGCTGCTTGCTGCCATTCCCCTCTTTGCTCTGGCTGCTTTGCTGTTCGGCTACCATTTCCCTCTTTGCTCTTGTTGCTTCGCTGTCTTCTGCCTCGGAGCCAGCCAAGAATGGACTGAAATCTCCACAAACTGTAAGCTAAATAAACCTTTCCTTCCTTAATTTTGGGCATTGGGTATTTTGTCTCAGCAACGAGAGAATAGTAACCAAGACAGAATTTGGTACTAGAGGAGTGGGGTTGTTGCTGTGACTATACTTGACCATCTATTTCAAGAGCCTTTGGAAATGGCTTGTGGGAAGTGTTCAGAAAGGTTCAGAGATGTCGCTTAAAAGAGAAGCGCTAGAACACCTTCGGCTGTTCTGTCTGGGAGATTCTGGTCAGAGCTCTCAAGATCAAAAGGCTATTAGAAATCCTGCGGGTAAAGACCAGGTTTGGGAGGTTTCTGCTGTGAAGAAGGACTTCATTGGTTGTTGGACTCCAGATGATGTATGTTATGGCTTGGCAGAAAGCTTGTCTGAAATTTTGCTCGTGTCCAGAGACTTTGCCAAAGACTGAGATTAAGGGAAGCAGTTGACTGATTAATCTGGCAAAAGAAATTTCAAGGCAGTTGAATGTTGGGGCAGTGGCATGGCTATTGTTGGGGGCTTTTAGCCAGATTTATATTGAAAATCAAGAGCAAAGAACCTAGCAGGATGATTTAAAATGTTGTGAGTTTGGCCAGAAAGGAAGCTCCAGTAATGCTGTGGACTGCAAAGATAAGGCTGAGGAGATCTCTATTGCTGAGAAGGAACAGGAGACTAGAAAAGATGGCCTGAGGGCATCACAAGCAGCAAGTCTCAACCCTTTGCAGCCTCAAAACTGCAAAGGTGACAGACCTTGCCTTGAGAAGGAAGCTGCTCCGCACCAGGTTCCAGAATGGCGACATCATAGAGGATCTGTTCCTCAGAATTGGATTCAGAGTGCCCAGCGATCCAGGGACTCGACCCCTGTGGCCAAGAGAGAGGAAAGCTTGTCTACTGCTTCAGGTGGCAGCAGACCTTGGCATCATCCACGTGGCCCTGGCTTTAGGTGCGTGGAGAATGCAAGAGTTCTGAGGTTAAAGAGGCTTCCACCCAGATTTCAGAAGGCCTCAGAGGCCAGGCAGTGTGCTCTTGGGGGTAGTGTGTGAAGCTGTGAGTATGAAGCAAAAGGGACACTGGAGACCTCAGAAGTTTAGAAAAGCCAGGACCGTTGATCACCTAAGAAAAGCTGCAAGGAGGGAGCAAAGCCGGCCTAAGGGAGAAGCCGTGGAAGTTATAACCACTAAAGTGCCATAGGGGTGGACTCAGGCAAGCCCTTTGGGGCTCACAATGTGCCACAAGTTGCTTCAGAAGCTGCATGTGGAATTATAGGACATAATGTTAGCCCTGCTAGATTTTGGACTTGCTTTGGTCCCAATGCTCTGTGTCCCCCTATTTGTACCTTTTGGAATGGTGCTGCTTATTTTATGCCATTGAATGCTGGAAGTGTTTAACTTTTCATTTGTATAGGGGGTGACAGCTAAGAGTTTGCCTTACGTCTTGGAGGAGACTTGGGACTTGGACTCTTCAGCTATGCTGCAACTGTTAGGACTTTGGCAACTCTTGCAGATGGACTAAATGCCTTTTGCAAAAGGGATGTACATGAGTCTTCAGGGGGTAAAATGTTATGGTTCTAAAGGAATATAATGTCTTTGTACCTAGAAACTGGTTTAAAGAAATGTATCTGTTTGCCAAGTTGACAAGGGGTGGATTGTTACGGTTGGTACATTGTGTCAACTTGGGGAGTCTAGAGGTTTGGCTAAGTGACTCAGCAGGAAGCCAGAATGCTTACTTTGTGTACATCCTGAGCCTGTGCAAGAGGAAAGCATGGAGATTATGTGAGAGCTGCACGTCCCTTAGGTGGGGGTAGCCTGTTTACAAAGTAAGGGAGGGAAAGAGGCTGCTTGCTGCCGTTCCCCACTTTGCCCGGGCTGCTTTGCTGTTCGGCTGCCATTCCCCCTTTGCTCTTGTTGCTTTGCTATCTTCTGCCTTGGAGCCAGCCAAGTATGGACTGAAACCTCCACAAACTGTAAGCTAAAAAAAACTTTCCTTCCTTCATTTTGGGTGTTGGGTATTTTGTCTCAGCAACGAGAGAAAAATAACCAAGACAGGGGCATGCCCCACCACACCCAGCCATGTTTGGCCTGTTTCCACAGGTTATATTTCTTCTGTGTTATGGTTTAGATCTCAAATGTCCACCAAAGGTCTTGTGTTCAGAGATGTAGCTTTTGGGTGTTGATTGGATCATGAGGATGTTACACATATTGTTGAATCAATCAAGTAATAAATTCATAAATGATTTCTGCTGTTAAGAGGCAGAGCCTGGTTGGTGGGCCACTCGGGGCATGACCTGCAAGGTTATACGCTTGTCCCTTTGGCTCTCCACACATACTCCGCCTTTTGTCTGCCATTAGGTGAGCAGCGTTTCTTTGCCATGCCAGTTCTACATTGGAGCAAGCTGACTATGGATGGGGCCTTCTGAAATTGTGGGCCAAAATAAGCCTGTCTACTTAAGAAGTTGTGAGTGTCAGATATTGTGTCTCATTGATGAACAATGTGACTGAGACAAAATTGGTTTTACTAGTGGGGTCATTGTTGTGATTGTCCTTGAGCATGTTGCTCAGAAGCCTTTAGAACTGGTTTGTGGGAGGAGTTTGGAAAGGTTTGGAGATACAGGATAGAGAAGCTTTAGAAGACCAGAATGCTGGTAGTAATAGGGACATGAATGACAGGCAGACCCATGAAGTTTTAGATGGGAACTTGACTCCATTTTGTCATTTTGAAAGACTGGTTTGAAAAGAGATTTGGGGGGCACCTAGGGAATTATTTCCCCAAGTACAGCCATCCAGGGACTTAGAGGCCACTGCTGCCATTGTCTTAAGTGTCTTGGCTACTGCATGAGCTGGTAGCAGACACTGGCATCATCCACATGGTGCTTATTTTACATGCATACAGAATTCAGTAGTTACCAGGTTATGAATGCTCCCAGTCAAATTTCAGAGGAAGTCGTGTGAGACCAGGCATTGTGCCCCTGAGAAGAACTCAGGGGCACAATGTTGTACAGATGAAGCTGAAAGGGCAGTAAAGAATCCCAGGAAGTTGAAGATGACAAGTATGTAGAATATCTGCTAAGGCAAGCTGCTTACAGTGAGCATAGCCAGCCGGAGAAAGGTCATGCGGTCTGCAACCAGCAAGGCCATTGTGTTAGGGCTGTCCAAGCCCTTTGACATTCATATTGCACACAACTTGCTCTAGGTGCTGGACATGGAACTATAAGATGTAATGTTTCCCTTGCTGGATTTAGGTCTGATTCTTTTCTACCCTCCTGTTCCTTTTGAAATGGAAATGTTTACCCTGTATCATTGTATGTTGAGAAAACTTACCTTTCATTTTTATTTTTACAGGCTCTCACAAGTAGGAGTTTCCTTTAATCTGAGACTTGGACTTTAAAACAGTGTTGGAATTGTTAAGACTTTGGCAACTTTTAGAAATGGACTAAATGCATTTTGCATAGTGAGATTGGCATGAGATTTTTGGGAGTCAGGGGCAGAATGTTATGGTTTACATCTAAAATGTGTCCCCAAAGGTCACATTTGTTTAGAGGTCGGGTCTTTAAAAGGTGATTGGGTCACAGGGCCACGGTATTCATCCTTGGATTAATTACAGCTGACAGTGGTGCTAGGAGGTGGGGCCTGATTGGATGAGATGAGTTACTGGGAGTGTGGTCTGAAAGAGTGTATTCTTGTCATCAGTTCCTCCCCTATCTCTTCCTGCTTCCCAGTTGCCATGATCTAAGTCTCCTTCATCCACTGTGCTCTTTCACCATGCCTTTTTTGCCTTGGAGCCAGCCTGTCACGGACACTGACCACTCTGAAATAGCGAGCCAAAAGAAATATCTGCCCTTTGTGAAGTTGCAAGTGTTAGGCACTTTTGGCCCACTGATGGGAAACTGCTGCTAACCTTTCAAAGTCCATTTGTTTTCAGAAATTATTTACCTTGAACTTGAATCTGAGTTTGTTTAGTCACCAGCTGTTGAGAGAGTGAAAGACACCTAGTAAATTAAAATGAAAGGTTGGGAAAATGCTTTCAGAAAACAGGGTCATGTGAAAGGTTCAGAAGTTCTGTGTTATAAATTATTTCTGCTTGTTTAGGTGAGAATTTTTTTGCTCTAGCACGTGGGAAAAAACTACACTTCAGAGTATCAATATTCTAGAGTCTAAATTTCTCCTTTTCTTTCTAGGAGGCTCTCATTGTTCTTCACTGGCTTTGCGGAAGGATGGAGTTTAGGTGAATAGCTTGTAGAAGCATCAGGACATGTGCAATGCAGGACTCTGTGGAGTTGAGATGTTAGGCCTTTTTACTCAGAAGATTGCTTTGGCAGTAGTAGAATGGTTTTGAATGAGCCATCCTTAATATCGTTAATTATTTGAAAACAAAGAGTATAATGCAGACAGGCATTACTCATCTTGAAGAAGAAGAGATGAAATGGAGCTCATCTTGCCTGGCTCTGGAAATCTAGCACATTAAGATGTGGGAAGCAGCCTGGTGTGGTTGTGCACACCTGTAATCCCAGCACTTGGGAGGCTGAAACAGGAGGATCTTCATGAGTTCAAGGCCAACCTGGGGTAGGTAAGCAAGTTAAAAGCCAGCCTGCACTACATAGTGAGACCCTGTCTCAAAACAAACAACCAAAAAAAAAAAAAGATGAAAAGATGTAACAAGCAAAAAGATAAAGAAGGATGAAAAAGGAAGAGCAGTGGAGCATAGAGTTTCCTTTGTACTTTGGATAAAAATTGGTGTCTACTCAAAGACTTACAGGTAGAATGAAAGCCTCATAAGTGGTGTCCTTGACCAGGGCTGTCATATTCTGACACTCTATGCCGTTTTCCACTCAAGAAGGTGTGGTGTTTAAACACTAACATAAGAATGTTGCTTTTCTTTTGTAGAGTGGTGTACAACACGAACATCAGCGTGTGGAACCTCTGGAGTTGTGGATGAAGTTTGAGGCACAGAGCTGCCCTTCAGTAAGTGCTACAGCTTGGGTTCTGAGTCATCTTAGAGGACTATCAGGAGCACACCCTGAGAGGCAGACCCAGCACACAGGGGTGCTCAGCAAAGCTTCTCATGTACATTAAACCAGAGTTTACATGCCATTGTCTTCAAAAGGCCAAATGAAACTGGAAATAAGAATGTTGGTGAACATGTGACCTTCTCTGTAGCCTCAGAGTTGTTTCTTTCTGAAGAAGCTTAAATACACTTCCTGGGCTCAAATCTGCTTTGTTCTCATCTTTCAGATTTCCTCATTAAAACCTCTTTTTTCATTGCCCAAATTTTGCCTCAATTTAGAATCCCCCTGCTGAATACATAAGTACTTTACTCTGTCAGAAATTGAAAGTACTTGATTGCACAGGGCCTAGACATTCTATCTTACTCTGCATAATATGTTGCATTCTCTCACATCAGACAAATCTATTTTTTTCCTTTTAATTCTTTTGAATTTTGAGTGATGGCAAGGTGAGAAAATCCATCTCTCAGAATTCTCGAGAAAAGGGGAATTTTGCATTGGTTTTTCTGCCTTTTTTTATAGAGGTAACTCCTAAATTTAGACATCTCCAAGAGGAGAGGGAGGGGGTAGAAAGAAGAGAAAGAAAGGAAAAAGAGAGAAGGGAAAGAGGCAGTCAAAAGGAAGTACAATCTAGGCAGCAAGAGGCAGATATTACATGTCAGGTTTTGATATGTAACCTGATAATCAGGTGACTCATTACTTTCCAGGCAAACTCCTAAAAACCCTATGGATGAGTTTAGTTAGTAACTGATATTATGGAATTTGTCTCTGCATGGCCTCCTGTCTCACTTCACTGAAGCCATGAGGAAATTTAGACTATAGTTATGAAGAAACCTGCTGTACTTTGTTTCCTACTATCACGACCACCTCTGTTTACTCTTTTCCTCTTCTTCTGCATACAGAACAGTTCCCTGTTGATTTGCATGTGTCTCACATATTGCAAGTACTTCTTTGTCTAAATGTTGATTTGTAAATACATGGCCATTGTAGCTGCTGCATGTGCTGGTGCGGTCTTGCATCTCTGGACTAGAAGATATCAAGCCGAGTCCTACATAGCACTCTAAGGAAGACTCAGGTTGGCGTGAAGATAGTTCTTCCCAGCAGTATTCTGACTGAGTCCTCTCTGGTTTGCAAGAATATCTAAATATGGTGAGTGTCTAGAGTGGTGCTTTCTGGGGCTGGGGATTTAGCTCAGTGGCACAGCGCCTGCCTGGCAAGCGCAAGGTTGTGAGTTCAATTCCTGGTACTGGAAGAAAACCAAAACCAAAAAAAAAAAAATAACAGTTGTGCTTTATACCTAATAACTGACTTTGCAGGTATACAAAGTAGTTTTTAATGTGCCAGTAATTTGTAATTGAAAATAAATGTAATAGTGAAGCCAAATATTCTAAGCCTGAGAGAGAGACACGGGGTTGCTCATTTTCTCTTGGCCCTAAAATTTATCCCATTAAATATGAAGCAGGGGAAAGAGAAGCACTAGTGGAATGACAAAGGGAAACAGAGGCAAGAGGAATGGTTTTTTTTGCAGGTCGTTTGAGTGTATTCTTCAGCTCTGTCAGAGACAGTGTTGGCTGAAGTGTCATGGAGGAGGAGCACCAGCTTCAATCATGCTGTGTGCAGTGCCCCACTCCATAGAGTGCCATCCATGTCACTAAAAATGTGAATGGCACTTCCTGAAGTGGGGCAATGCATGACAAGCACAGCCTCAGTGCTGACCCTGGGAGCAGGGTATGGCTCTCCTGCACATTGCTGCCATTTCTCTAGTCTCAAGCCACCCACTCACTGCAGATTCAATTCATGGGACCCTTTTGGGAGCCTTCCATGGGATACAGCCCAAAGAATGAGGCTCCCTGGGAAAACCTTATCTGTACGTTTATTGTGGCTTTATACCATGGCTTAAAAAGTCAGGGCCACCACTTTTGCTATGTTTTGTACAGTACTGTACTCAGGAAGGTGGTGTTCATATAACTTGAGAGATGAGTGGCATCTTCAGAGTAAAGTAATGTGCAATATGAACAGCATTTATGGTGGTATTGCTAAGTGGGTGTGGAGCTTTACTCACTGAGCTGCATTTTCTGGTACCCAACATTCAGTGATGGGTCACCTCCAAGTATTTTTGTGAGCCTCTTGAGGAACCAGATCCAAAAGAATGTCCTAGGGAAAGTTTTGAGGTTGAACCTCCTTGGGTCTAGGGACCTGGGCCCGTGGTAAGCGGCGACAGTGAAGAAAGAGGACACCGGAGACCAGGCTGATGGCACAGATCCACTTTATTGCGGAAGTAGCAGGCATTTATAGAGTAGGCTAGAGGTGTGGCAATGGAGGCAGGTCAGGGGCATAGTTTGGAGGCGGTACTTTTGGCTGGGG
>NW_004955628.1:36026-65727 GCF_000276665.1 Chinchilla lanigera
AGCGCATTATAGGCATTGTTATAAAGCTCTTTGAGGGTTCCCCATGTTACAGGGGAAGCTGGAGGGGCTGCAACTCGGCGTCGTCTTTTATGTCATGTTGGTCCGCCCCCTGGACGCCTGTTGTCGGGGGTTGGTTGTTGTATCTTTGATATCGGTGGCTGTGGTTGGTTGAACTCTTGGCTGTCGCCGAGGGTCAGTTGTATCTCTGATATCGGCGGCTTTGGCTGGTCGGACATCTCGAGCGGGAACCCACACTGGATGGGGTGCTGTCTCTGGAAAGACACAAGCAAAACCTTGGCCTTGGGTTAAGAGTGGGGCTGGGGGCTGCCATGATTGGGTCATGGGATCCTTCCAGCACACAAGGGGAAGTGGTGTTGGAGGGGCCAGTAATGGGCCCCAATGTTTATGGGCCAGGGAAAGACCTTTGTCATCAAAAGTTAGAAGATTTATTGTTATAAGGGCTTTTGTTAACAATTTATCCGGTGTGCTTCGGGGGTGTAATTTTTCCTCTTTTTTTAATAAAGTTTTGAATGGTGAGTTCTTTTTATGATAGCCTGTCCTTGAGGGTTGTAGGGAATGCCATGATGTATGGTTATATTGTATTTGGCACATGTGTTTTTAAAAGTTTGGCTAGTGTAGCATGGCCCATTGTCTGTTTTTTAGGTCCCAAGGGACCCCTAACATGAGAATGGCTTTTTCCAGAGCACGTGAGGCATGTTGTGCTGTTTTTCTCATCATGGCTATAGCCATGGTAGCTCCAGAGAACGTATCTTTAGTTACATGAATGTATTTTAATTTACCAAATGGGGGAAAATGAGTGACATCCATTTGCCATCTGGCATTAGGACAGAGTCCTCGGGGGTTTATTTCCTGAGGTTGAAGTGGGCCAAGTGGGAGAAAGGGGGCACATGTGGAGCAACTATGGACCAGATGTTTATATGTAGCTTTAGGAACCTCTGGAAGAAGCTGATGAATGGCTTTGGCCGATAAGTGAAACCTAGAATGAAGTGCTTTTGCTTGCAAGAGCGGGTTAGACAGGGCTCTTTGTATGGCTTGAATAGAGACTAGGCTGTCAGCTAGTTGGTTTCCTCTGGCAAGGGGACCAGGAAGTACCGTATGGGATCTGAGGTGTTGTATATACCAGGGGTGTTTTTTATGTTGAAGGGTGTTTTGTAAGGTTTTTAGGGCTTTATCTAATATGGTATCTTTTTGTTTTAAGATGGTATGTGGGATGACATGGCATATCTGTATCACATATTGGCTATCTGAGAAAATGTTAATAGAACAGTCTGGGCAGTGTTGTAAAACTTGTAACACTGCGAGAAGTTCAGCTACTTGGACAGAAAAATTATGTCTAGTAAGTTGTATTTTTGGGTAGTTATAGTGATGAATTATAATAGCATATGTTGTTTTGGAAGCATCAGTGAAAGTCACTCTACTGTGAGGTATAGGGATTGAGGAAGGAAAATGAGACTGTCTCATGAGTGGTAGCTGATGGAGGCCTTGAAGGGTAGGGCTGGAAGGGTAGTGATTGGAGGTTTGGCCAGGATAATGTAATAATAGGGTCTGAAGGTCTAAATTATGTGGCAAAAGAGCTCCAATTTGATTATTAGTAAGAGGGAGGACAATGGTGTCTGGTTTATGTCCATAATGAAGTATAGATAACTTTTTAAATTGTATTTTCAAGTGGCAAATAGCAGTTAAAAGTGGAGTGATTTTTGAGAGGGAGGAGTAGGCGACATGGGCCCACATAAGGGGACCTTGTTGCCAGAGGACTCCCATGGGCATGGATGGCGTAGTTAGAACAATGGCCAACAGTGGTTGCTTAGGGTGATATCTCATTACTTGTGCTTGTTGTATGGCCTGTTTAACGTAATTTAAGGTTTGTTGAGCTTGTGGAGAAAGGACTCGAGGGGATGTGGGGTCTGGATCTCCTTGTAAGAGATCAAATAGTGGGCGTAATCAGTCGGATGACAGTGTCATTGCCGGGCGAAGCCAATTAATGATCTCACATAATTGTTGTAGCTCTGTTAGGGAGTAGGATGACTGTCTTTTAATTTTGGGGGCTATGGGAGTAATTTTATCAGAAATGTGGTGACCCAGATAAGTGTATGGTGGCTTAATTTGAATTTTATCTGGGGCAATTTGAAGTCCTATAGTTTTTAGGTTAGTTAACAATTGTTGTAGTCCTAGTTGCAACTGGTGGGAATCCACATGAGATAACAAGATGTCATCCATGTAATGGATGCATTGATAAAACTCTCGGAGGAGTTTAATGGCGTGATTTACATACACTTGCCATATAGTGGGACTATTTACCATCCCTTCGGGGAGAACTTTTTAATGGCATCTTTTAGTGGGGCCTTGATGATTGGTCACAGGGATGGAAAAGGCAAATCTAGGTCTATCTTTTTTATGTAAGGGAATAGAGAAGAAACAATCTTTTATATCTATAATAACTATATGATGGTCTTTTGGTATCGCGGTGGGTGAGGGCAATCCAGGCTGGAGTGCTCCCATTTTAATTATATGTTTATTTACTTCTCTTAGATCATGGAGTAAACGGTATTTATTTTTATCTTTTTTGTGAATAACAAATATTGCGGTGTTTTATGGACTATCAGAGGGTTTTATATGATCCTGGGAGAGTTGTTCTGCAGTAAGTTGGTTAAGTGTAATTAATTTTTGGGATGGTAAGGGCCATTGGTCTACCCATACAGGTTTATCAGTGTCCCAAGTTAACTGTATGGGCTGTGGTTTAATCATTGGAGCAATGGCCCCTATTAGGGGGGAGCGGTTCAGTAGTTAATTTAACATCTAATTGTGATAAAATATCTCGTCCCCAAAGGACTTGGGGTAAGCCTTGTAGGAACAAGGGCTGACAATGTCCTGAATGTCCTTTTTGGTCTTTTTATCTTAACAGAGTTGTTGTTTGGAGTGCCATCTGTTGGCCTGTGGCTCTTTGTACAAGGGGCCCTGGAATAGTTGTCTAAAATTTACTATATGGGTCCACTGGGAAGCAGGAACGTTTAGCTCCTGAATCTGTAAGGCCAGAGATGGACATTTGTTTTACCTCCACAGTTAACAGTGCCTTGTTTTGAGTGATGGGCACAGTCTATAGGATCTGTGAGGTGGTTTTTATTTTCTTCTTTTGTTGTCAGGCTGAGGGTTGCCCCTTTTGGAGTTTAAAGGTTTTTCTTCCTTTTTTTTGATCGGCAGTCTTTTGCCCAATGATATCTTCTCTGACATTTAGGACAAGGGGTAGGTGGCTTTGTTTTAATGTTTGAAGACTCTTGTCCTTTTTTAGGGCATTCTTTAGCAAAATGTCCAGGCACTTTACAATTGAAGCATAAAGGTAAAGTATTATTCAATTGTAAAGCATTGGCAAGCGCTGTCGCTAACGCTTGAGCTCCATGTGCATTGATTTCCCTACATGCTAGTATCTAACGATCTAGATCTTTATTTTTTATAGGAGCTATTAAGGTTTTACATGTAGGAGTAGCCCCTTTAAAGATAAGTTGTTTGGTCAGGGCTTTGGCGGCCTCTGGATGATTAACCTTTCTCTTACAAGATCTTATAACCTTGGAGACAAAAGAGGCAAAATCCTCATTGGCTCCCTGAATAAGCTTATTAATTGGGATAGTTGGTCCAGCATGGCAATGAGTAAATGTTTTTAAGGCTATCATTTTTACTTGATCAAAATATTGAGGTGGACCTTGTGCCTGTACAGCAGGAGAGGCATATATACTTTTACCTGCTAGGCAATTATAGTCTAGTGGCACATTATTTTTGTGATTACGTTCAGCTTGTTGTTCACATTCATCTCGAAACATAGCCAGCCACCAGGTAGAATTGTCCTAGGTATTGTCCACCAGTAAGAATTGCTCTAGCCAGTTGTTTTCAATCTATAGGACAGTTTATTTCCATGCTAATTGTTTTAATTAACTGTTGTGCAAATGGGCCTTGAAGGTCATCTTCCCTAATAGCTTTTCTCAAGCGTTGAAGAGTAGAATGTTCATGAGGATACCATCTTAAAGGCCGTGCAGGATTTTGATTTACATTTATAGGAAACATATCATTTATTTTATTTTCCCATTGTTTTCAATGTCTTGCTTGATTATCTCTTATTTTACATAATCCTTCGTAATAATCACCCCATTGGTGAGTAGGTTTTAATTTTATTTTTTCTTTATTATGATATTCCTCCCATGGATTTTTAGGGTGTGATATTATAGTATGGTCAGCAGGTGGCGCTGTAGGATAAGCCGAAAGCTCGTCCCAATCAAGTTTTGTCCTCTTTATGGGGCAGGGCTTATTGCGTGATAAAGAGGGAGTGGCCTGGGGTGAAAAATTTTTATTCCACGCCATCTTTGGTTCTTGTTTTAAGGAAGTGAGTGAGGGGTATATTTTCCGTGGTTTAGGCTGAGGGGTCAAGGGCTTTACATTATCTGGTTCAGGGGTTTTTTTTGCATTTGGTTCAGATAAGAGGGGCACCGACAGGGAGAGATCTTTTTCGAGCTGTTCTGTCAGGGAAGGCTCGGCGTCTGGAGCTGCCCCCACACAAGCAGCGGAGTCTGCTAGGAGAGGGAAGGCTTCTGAATCCTCCCCCGGAATGCTTTCCAAACCTGTTAAGCAAGCTCTGATAGTAAGTAAAACCGGCTGGAGTCCTACGGGAAAGATTTTTCCTTCCTGTTGTTCTGCCATTTGAACCTGCTGGAGAAGAAGGGACCATGTCTGTGGGTCCCACAGATTAGCAGTTTTCAGCCAAGGATTAAAGGGAAGAAGAATCTCCCAGTACTGGGAGAGGGTCTTATAAGAGATTTTACAACGTCTAACCTGTAAGAGCGCAGCCAGTGCCCGTGCCTGCGGGGGCTGGTCCTTACGAAGTGCGGGGCCCATGGTGTGGGCGGGGGCCACTTACCGACTCCTGGGGGGCACACAGGGTCCCTGTTCGGGCGCCACTTGAGGTTGAACCTCCTTGGGTCTAGGGACCTGGGCCCGTGGTAAGTGGTGACAGTGAAGAAAGAGGACACCAGAGACCAGGCTGATGGCACAGATCCACTTTATTGCAGAAGTAGCAGGCATTTATAGAGTAGTCTAGAGTCGTGGCAATGGAGGCGGGTCAGGGGCGTAGTTTGGAGGCGGTACTTTTGGCTGGGGGCTGTGTGGAAGCAAGAGATCAGAGCGGGACAGCCTAGGCAGGGCATTTACTCGGTTTGCCGAGGAGTCTGAGTTTGCTCAGACTAACCTTTCTGCCACGGCTGTCAACCAGACCTCTGGATCTCTTTCCCACAAAGTTTCTCATGTAAGTTTCTCTAGTACTTGTTGCTTTTTCTCCACAAAAGCCTGATGATACAGGGAACAAGATTTAAGGTCCTCTTATTTTGTTCCTCTTTGTCATTCTTCTCTACACAATATAAATACACACCCAGCTTAAAAAATCCTGAGAAGTTTAAACCTGTCTAGTTTATTTATAATATACAAGCCTTTTTGAAGAAGTTCAAGGATGTTGCTGAATGTCAAACTTCTTTAAACTTCTAATAGAATGATGCTACCTCTTCGCAAGGTTTCAATGTCCTCAGATTCCTTCGAAGAATGTTGTGTATCTTTGATATGTCAGTCGGTATTAGGATGGCAACCAACTCTTGCTGTCAGAATATTTATACTTTTAAGTTTATATTTATAGTTTTAAGTTTTATGTGAAAGGATAGAGCAATGACAGTATCAGAGTTTGTATTTATCTGCATGAATATGTATGTGTGTGCACGTGTGTGTGTGTATATATTCATGTACACCAATATCTAGAATTCAAGAGATGTATTATTAGAAGTGGGCTCACAGGATAATGGAGACTGGGAAGTTCTAGGATCTACATCATGATTCAGGAGGCTGGGAGCCTGGGGAATCTAAAGGTATATTTACTGTCTAATTCCAAATGCCAGAGACCTAGGAGAACTAATGATCAGAAGACCAGCAGGTTCAGACGAGGGGCTGCCAATGTTTCAGTTGAAGTACAAATCCTGGAAATGATGTATGAGTGTGAAGGCAGACAGGCGAGAAGAATTCTCCCAAATTCAAAGGACAGTCAGCCTTGTCAGCCTTTTTATTCTCTTTAGAGACAAACCATAGCAACCCTGTTTTTATGGGGAATTTCCCTTAGGATGTAGGTTCTAGGTCATAAGTTATCATAAGTCTTCCTGTGATGTGCAGAAATAATAGGAAATGTTCAAAGTTCTCTGTATTTCAAAGAAAGAAGAGGTTACTTTATGGATAGTTGCACACATAGGAACACATACAGACTAGAGGACTAGAGGACAATCCTCACCTCAGGTACTTAGGAGGTTGAGTTAACAGGATTGCAAGTTTGAGACCAGCAAGGGCAACTTAGTGAGACCTTTTGTCAAAATAAAAAGTGCTGAAGTTGTAATGCAGTAGGAAAGTACTTACCGCACATGCATGAGGCCCTGGGTTCAATTCTGAATCCCTACCTCCAAAAAAAGGGAATGTAACTGACCTTCACAGAAAACATGACCTTATATACAAAACAACCTAAAGAATTGAAAAAGCCAATCAATAAGTTTTGCGAAGTTAATGTTTAAATAACGATTCTTAAAATTTAAATAAATTAAGTTGTACAGAGCATAAAAAATAATAACATTTAGAAAACATCTTGGGCTTTACTTTTTTTCAATGTATAATGAAGTTAGACGTGTGTACAGATTTTAGTGTTGTGTGAATTGTTGCGCATGTGTATATATATAATACTTCAGTTGTCGAACTCAGTTTGTCCTAAATTTGTGTTTGAGTACTGAAAAGTTTGAGAACTGAATATATTTTTCCTGTAAGAAATAATGGAAAACCAAATAATTGGTTTTGAGGCCCCAAAGTTACATTTATAAATTCATTTTCCTGAGATTTTAACATTTCACAATGATTTATTTAACTCTATCATGGGTCCCACAATTTTCCTCTTTATTGCTGGCATCACTAACTTTCTTAGGAGCCATTGTGCAATATTTTACACAAATAAAGCACAAAAAGCACAATGCTGAATATTTTAGTGCACTAACACAAGCTCTATCTGTTTTCTGAGCAAAAGCCACACTTAGACTGAAGCATCACTGCTTTGTATCCTGGGCAAGGCAAGACACATGACTAACTCTCAACCTGTATCCAGCAAAGTTATGACACCAAGCAGGATTTTTTCCAACTTTGCTGTTCGAGTATGGGAGGTTTGAGCTTGGAGCTGTTCAGCAGCTGAGGTATCAACTATATTAGGTTCTTAAATATAGTTGGATATTTTATATCACAGCTATTTAACCTAGTTTTTTCTATTAGGTATGGATAACGATGTTTTAAGTGCTCCATATTTAGCTCTAGATTTGTCTTTTTCCCATCACATTTTTCAAATACTTCTTTAGCTGTTATAAATCTGTTATTTTGAAGTGTACCTCAGTGAAGTATATTTCAGTTCTATGTGTCATGGTCTTTTAAAATAGTGTCTTTTTTACATTACATTTTTTCTTTTTTTCAAAAAAAATCTGGGTTAAACAGTCAAGCTGCACATGCATAAAGCAGCAACTTAAAAAAAAAATCCAGAACCGTGCAAATCATTAACAGACTCTACTACACTACCAATTAGAGGGCTGAACTAGATTAATAAAAAAAATAGCTTCTATCACTTATACTCCATGACAGAAAACGACACAACGCCTGCTTCCCCAACTCTTGTCCTTCCACATGCACAAGTGTGCACATGAGTGTGTGCCCAGGGAAGCCATCACTATGGGAGAAGAGTTTGAAATGGTACAATAAAATTATTCAAGTTACTGAACATCCATCCGAATGATGTTTCCAGTGTTAAGAAATATGGGCATCTTTCTCTGTTAAAACATACATATCCAGAACAATGAAAACATTAGGAACACAGTTTTGTTGATATTTTAAAAATATAATCACATAGAAAATACGAAGTTTTGAAATAAAAGTATTGTGCTTCTTACCTAAGTGGTTGAATCAGACTTTTGTCTGTTACAGCTAAGCAAGAGGACCCTGGGAGAGGTTAGACTTGGAATCTGCAGTGTATCTCCATTTTTTACCTTGTTTTGTATTCTTAAACTTTCGTTATTTCTCTTACAAATAAACACAGAAATTCCTTACATTTGTATCATTAAAAAATTTACCTTTACTAGAGAAGTTCATTGTATTTATATGTACAGTGTTTGCCAAAACATATATACACATTTCAGGGTAAGAAAAATTGTATGGGGGACCCTAGATGACATCATATATTGCAGAAATACCACTACGCTGCCAGCCCTTAGAGAGGAAATTGAAAATGCATGTGCGGCAATCTAGTGTGACCAAGGTTACCCAAACATCAGTTCACCATACTAATGAATGTCTGGAAGCTAATGGCCACCTCTTTGAGCACTTCTTACACTTCTAGAGGCCAAAGGTAACTTGCATTAATCTCGTCATGTCTCAATAAATTTAGTATTAAAATATTTATACCAATTTTTCTTTTTCTGAAGTGTGTATACATTCTTTGATGGACTCTGTGTAATGCAGTTGCTGATATAGACAAAAAGTATAGTATGCTATTATGATCATTTCCTATAGAGCCTATAGTCCCTCTCTTCTGCTTTCCGTATTTGTTCATTATTTTTCTCCTTAGTTGGATTTGCATTCAAAGTGCTCATTTTAATATGGATTACTCATGTATCACAGACTTTTTATAATATGTTTCAACTTCCCAAACTCTGCTGAAAACTTGAAGTTCTTTTCTTAGTCTTCGTGCTGATTTGCTATATATTTATATATTTTATTTTGAAATGTATCCTAAACTCAAGAAGGTATTACTGATGTTCCTTCTGAAAGTCAGTATTTTTAATAACTCATTATTCTTTGTTTTTTTTCAGTTAACCCTTCAAACTGTTTTCTTTTAGCTCACAGAACTGTAGTGTTTTATGTAGTGCAGGCTATTGAGGCAGTGAAATCTGTCAGCTTATCTTTTCTTGCCTGAAAACATTCCTTAAATTTTGAAGAACATTCATTAATCACATTAAAAATATTTCCAGTTGTGTGGTGTCTTCCATTTTTTTTCTGGAAATATTGACTGTGACTTTAAGTTTCATTTCTTTTATAGTGTACATTTTTACTTGTGGCTGATTTTAAGAGTTTCTCTTATTTGTTTTGAGAGATCTCACACTGGGGTTGGTAACCATTCTTTCTAAAGAGAAATATAATAAGTATTTTGCACTTTACAGTGCATACGTTCTCTGACCCAACTACCCAGTTCTTCCTGTGTAGCATAAAATAAGCCAATAACACTGCTTAAGAAAGTTTGCTTTTTCTATTACAACATTAAAAGACTGGTAAATCCAGTTATTATTTATATACATCAGATATTAAACTGTACAATAATCATAGATAATATGCCTATAGATGATTTACTACAAGTGAAAAAATTCTATTTCCACAGTTAACAAAACATGGAGATCCAAATGACCTCAGATCATAGATTGAGCTGAATTTATGATGAATTTTACTTTTAGTAAGAGTCAGTCTAACTCCTCTTTATTTCTTGGCTTTGGCATAGTCCAATTGGACCTCTGATTGAGAGACTCGCAGATTTCTGTCCCCTGGGACCTGAAAGACTTGCAGAGATTGAATTTTACTTCTCAGAGATTTTGACCTTAATGTGTTTAGGCAACTTGAGCTGTTATAGGCAGCTTCAAAAATTGAGAGATGTCATGGCTATGCCACTGTTCATGAATGTGTTCCCACACTGTCCCTTGAGTAGTGCTACAAAACTTCCATAAATTGCAGTGTTACTTGCAGATATTTTGGGATAGTTCTCAAACCTACTGTAAGATTAACCAAATGCCACTGAAGTATAAAATAAAAAAATTGGCTTTCCTTATCCCCAGTAAAGCGTTTTTGCCAGAGATAGCCCAAATTCTTAATCCAGTGTCTGCACTAGTAAGGACTCTTCCCCCCAAAAATGGTGATCACAAGGCTATGTGGTAAAGGCTTTTCACCTGTCACAAATTTTCATTCATTTTTTTGTTTACTTCTGTGACCCTGCAATAACTTTACATTTGAAGATATATCTTTTTGACACGGTATTGCTATGTAGCTCAAGCTGGACTTGAACTTACTATGTACTTTAAGCTGGTCTCCAACTCACAGTTGAATCTTCCTGCCTCAGCCTCCCAAGGGTTGGGATAACAGGTGTGCACTACCACACCTGACTTAAAGGTATTTTTGTATTTTTCCAAGAGGGTGTTAGCTAATAACAGATATATTATCCACTTTATTCACAACTCAATTTCTTTGCGTTTTGATCTTTAGCATATATTGATAATCTTTGCTGAAAGCAGTGTATTCAATGAACCCTTTTTTAGCAAATTTTTTTTAATGTTTTTTAAATCAGTTGAGACTACTGATAAATTACTATTTTCAAATATTAAATGATCTTGATTAATTATGTGAGGTTATGCTAATGGATTATTGTGACAAGAAAGTTTCTATTAAGTATTCTCTTCTTTAGTAAAGAGGTTTGTAGGATGAAAGTCAAGAAAATTCAGAGAAAGAAATGTAGGGCATCTGGGATGGAGGGCAAATTAAGACCAGTACAATAGTAAGGGTATTCATACCAATGAGGAGAGAAATCCCACTTTGAGTTAGAGAATTTAGATGGTTCCAACAATAATTATATTTTCTTTTTTCTTCTAGAAAATGCAATTCTTTAAATTGATATAACAGTATATGTATACATGTGACATTTTTCATACACTTTGAAAGTGTATGTACATTATACAATGCCTAAGTACAAATAATACCTGCATATTAACTCACATAGAAGTCTTTTACAGACAGCCTATTCACATTGATGATATTCTTTTTGAAAGACAGACGCCTGATTGAAAGATACCACGGCATGGACAGAGTGCAGTCGACGCCTCAGCAGCTAAGGTAGGGAAGCTGAGCGTAAAGAAAAGGGAGATACCATGTTCCATCCCAGAGAGTTTATTCTGCTGCACTGTGTTTGTTCATCATCTCTTTGCTAGGCACAACTTGGGAAGGACCACATAGGAAGTGATCTCCTCCACTCTATCAGCTGTCAAGGCAGCAGGCCCATCCTCCTGGATGCAACGTACCCAACACAATCCTGGGGAATTAGAGACCGTGGCCAGCTGTGAGCAACCACCATTGGAATAGTCCTGAGAACACATAGAAGCCATGAGATTCTTCTCAAGAGAAAAATAAAGTCTTCAGGTAAGTAATCTAACCTATTGGGCTTTACCCCTTCACTCTCACTTTACCACTTAAGGAAAAATGCAATTGCTTTCTAAAGAGGGCAAATGAATATGCAAGCTTCAGAACAAACCTCTTGGTGGATATGTGGCTGCTCCCCTTGTGCTGTATGTGTGAACTTCTTGTTGTGTATCTCCACTCCAAAGACATGACTGAGTCAACTACAAGTATATATTGATCAGTTATGTAAGAGTTCAGGGGTACATCATTTAGCCCACCATTACCAGGCAGCTGCGTGCACTACATACTCTACCCTGAAGGATCCTGGACAGAATAGGATTTTTTTAAGCAGCGCCACTGAAGTCTCTTTCAATCTCTAGTAGGATCCCTACTAAGTACAAGTAAGTGTCCTGTCCTGAGGGCTAAGAACCGTGAATATCAAGATGGCCCTTTTCAGCTATGGGAAGGCCGTGTGGCGATCAACCAGTGTAGGACATCTTAGCTGGCTAGCCCCCTTATGTTGGGTAAAGAGAAATCACCCAACCACACAGGGAGAAGGTGTTGTCCTTTGATGTGTGTGCTCAGCCATGTTTCAGAGACCTAGAAACCCTCAGAGTTGAGACCAATTGTGACTTGTGCTTATCAGGGACCTACAGGAATAAGTTCACCAGCTCCCAGAAAGATGCGATGGCACACCAGTTCAAGGGTGGATCAGCTGGTCAGATTTCAAACTGTGCTCTCCAGGCAGCATCCCGCTGCCCTGCAGTGGAAGCTACTTGAAGGACAGCAGGAAGTTACTGGGAGAAAGGAAACAGAGATTAAAGGGCATGCCCACTTCCTTTCTGTCTTTGAGACGTGGGGGTGTTCATATGAAAATCTGTTTCTCCTTTGAATGTTTTCTTCAGCACTGGACGACGTTTGACCGTTATGTTTTGAAGACAGCCATTTGATCTTTTTGACCATGCGTGTGTGGCCTGCCTTGCAAGAAGACATGAACCGGAGTGCAAAGGCAAGTGGGAGTGACAATGCTACTGTGGAGCTAGAACCATGCTGTGAGAAAGAGGGAAAAGTGGTCAGATATGTACCATGGTCAGGCTTTCTTTGTATTAGGAACAAGTCATCATTTATGTTCCAGATGTGAAGGGGAGCCACAGGGACACCAGGCACCTCGGGCCTTTAAGGCTTCCAGTGTCCCTGAGCCTGACGCTGCCCTTGCCCACCGTTTGGAACCTGAGGAGCAGCTTTGCAAGTGGGCCTTCCTCAAAGCCTCCCCCACTATTACTGAGTGCAAGGCTTGCCCTACTTGCCCTCGTGGTCCTCATGGTTGGGCTTGTAGACCAGCCCTAATCCAAGCCTCTAGAGCGATACACCCATCCTCGGCTGAGTTTGCTCAGACTCCTCCAGGGCAGTATTCTTTCCAGGAAGGAAATGGGCAGCTTGGAACTTTCAGAGTTCACGTGTCTTTTCTTCCTTTGCACCTAAAGCTAATCAAGCTTGATTCCTCCAAACTTTCCCATGACCCTGATAAGTCCATTGAACTCCTTTGCGGATGTACTCACACATGCAAGCTGGACAGGGAGAGATGTAATGTTAATGGTAAATCAAATATTGACTTGTAATGAGAGACAAGAAGCATTAGAAGCTGCTGTTGGAGTTGGGGTGGAATATGACAGTGTTACTGAGGCACTTGGGAATGAATATCATATTGTTCATTTCAGCCGGAAGATACATAGCCGGCGGTAGTACCAGTTGCCACAGAAGCCCAAGTAGTCGACCCCGCTCCCCGTGAGCCAGGCAAGCCCCAGAGCCAGAGCGGCGTTTGCAGTAGGAGTCATGTGCAAGTAAGTTTTCTCCAAAGTCTGAGAAGGATGGTGTCTCGGTTACTTTTTTCTCGTTGCTGGGACAAAATTCCTGATGCCCAAAATTAAGGAAGAAAAGGTTTATTTTGCTTACAGTTTGTGGAGGTTTGAGTCCGTACTTGGCAGATTATAAGGCAGAGTGGCACATGGCAGAGAGCTAGTGCTCAGGGTGGCTGAACACAGCAAAGCAACAGCCACACACCAGGGTGGAATGGGGGAGGAATGGCCTCAAGCACCCTTTTCCTCTCCCTTACATATGTAAAGTATCCACCCCAGGGCAAGTGTAGCTTTCAAACCCATAATCAAACTCTAAAAGCCTGCGCCATGGCCGCATGAGGCTTTGGGAGGACACCCAAGCACAAACCATAACATTTTACCCCTGGCCCCCCAAAGACTCACGTTTATCCCTTTATGCAAACAGCATTTAGACCATCTGCAAGAGTTGCCAAAGTCCTAACAGTTTCCAAGTCTCATCTGAGATGTGAGGCCAACTCTTAGCTGTGACTCCCGGTACAAATGAAAAGTTAAACACTTTTAACATTTAATGGCACAAAATAAGCAGTACCATTCCAAAAGGTACACACAGGGAGATACAGAGCATTGGGACCAAAGCAAGTCCAAAATCTAGCAGGGCTATCATTATGTCCTGTAATTGCACATGTAGCATCTGAAGCAACTTGTGGCACATTGTAAGCTCCAAAGGGCTTGCATGAGTCCACCCCTGTGGCTTTTTTGGTGGTTACAGCTTTCATGACTTTTCTCTTAGGCCCGCTTTGCTCCCTCCTTGTAGCTTTCCTCAGACAATCCACGGTCCTGGCTTTTTTAAACTTTTGAGGTCTCCAGTGTACCTTTTGCTTCACACTCACAGCCTCACACATTGCCCTCTCAGGGTCACACTGCCTGGCCTCCCAGGCCTTTTGTAATCTGGGTGGAAGCCTCTTAAACCTCAGAACTCATGTATTTTCATGTACTTAAAGCCAGGGCCACGTGGATGATGTCAAGGTCTGCTGCCACCTGGAGCAGTAGCCAAGCTTTCCTCTCTCTTGGCCGCAGTGATTGAGTGCTTGGATTGCTGGACACTCTGAATCCAATTCTCAGGAACAGACCCTCTATGATGCTGCCATTCTGCAACCTGGTGCGGCCGCCGCCGCCATTCTGGAACATGGCAATCAGCAGCTTTTTTCTCAAGGCAAGGTCTTTCACCTTTGTAGTTTTGAGGCTGCAAAGGGTGGAGACTTGCTGTTTCTTTTGATGCCCTCAGGCCATCTTTTTTATTCTCCTGTTTCTTCTCAGGAATGGAGATCTCCTCAGCTCCACCTTTGCAGTTCACAGCTTTACTGGAGCTTCCTTTCTGGCCAAACTCACAACATTTTAAATCGTGCTGCTGGGCTCTTTGCTCTTGATTTTCAATACAAATCTGGCTAAAAGCCCCCAACAGTAGCCATGCCATTGCCCCAACTTTTGACTGCCTTGATATTTTTTTTGTCAGATTAATAAGTCTGCTGCTGCCCTTAATCTCAGTCTTAGGCAAAGACTCTGGACATGAGCAAAACGCAGACAAACTTTCTGCCAAGCGATAACATACATCTTCTGGAGTCCCAACAACCAATGCAGTCCTTCTTCCCAGCAGAAACCTCTCGAACCTGGTCTTTACCGGCAAGATTTCTATCAGCTTTTTGGTCTTCTAAGCTCTGACCAGAATCTCCCAAACAGAACAGCCAAAGGCATTCGAGTGCTTCTCTTTCAGGCGACATCTCTGAACTTTTCCGAACACTTCCCACAAGCCTTTTCCCAAGGCTCTTGAACTACATAGTCAAGTATAGCCACAGCAACGAACCCACTCGTGGTACCAAATTTTGTCTCGGTTACTTTTTTCTCGTTGCTGGGACAAAATACCTGATGCCCCAAATTAAGGAAGGAAGGGTTTATTTTGCTTATAGTTTGTGGAGGTTTGAGTCCATACTTGGCAGATTATAAGGCACAGTGGCACATGGCAGAGAGCTACTGCTCAGGGTGGCAGAACAGAGCAAAGCAACAACCACACACCAGGGCGGAATGGGGGAAGAATGGCCTCAAGCACCCTTTTCCTCTCTCTTATATGTAAAGTATCTACACCAGGGCGGTTGTAGCTTTCAAACCCATAATAAAACTCTAAAAGCCTGCCCCATGGCCGCATAAGGATTTGAGAGGACTCCCAAACACAAACCATAACAGATGGAGACCAAGCCCTACCGTGATGTGACATTGTTCCTTCTTTCTCAAGACACAGATGTGAGCCCCTCTGCCGCCTTTGCTCCTTCACAGGAGGTGCTTGTAAAGCATGTGTCCATACCTCCTGATTCATTAGAGGGACCAATTATGATTAATGACATGCTTCTTATCCACTTAGACCAGGATATTAACACACCGTTATGCAAGTTAGCTTTTGGTCGAGATAGCTCAACTGATACTTTAGTAAAATCTGCCTCCTCAGTATTCTATGGTTGCGACTGGGAGAAAGCCAAGGACCAAAATCAAAGCGGCGACAAAGCAGCTGCCTTTGTTGCACCCTTGACAAGAACAGACCCTCTATGTCTGTCACTTCGGGCTCCAGAAAGTGCTCCAGCACTTGGCTCCACTTCTACTACTGTGGAAAGCCAGACCACCTTATGAGGGACTGCTTTCAGTCACCCTGACTTCGAAGATGAGCAGGGGAAGGAAGACCTCACTTTGAGGCAAAAGCCCCAGGGCTCATGGGCATCTTGCCAGGTGCTCTAGGCAAACAAAATGCCCCGGGGTACTCAGCCTGGTGCATCTGGCCAAACTGTTAGCTTCACACGGGATAGGAAGTAACCAAGACTCCAGAGAAGCAAAAGAACAAAAACCAAAATAGCCTATTGCTCAACCTGGGCACCTGTCCCTTTGTCCTCCCTTTCCCTCCTGGCCTTCCCTCCAGCCACCAAATCTCCATAAAAGGGAGCTGCCAGACCAAAGGTTACTCCTTCAAGTTGTAATTGGTCTCACGTTCTCCTCACCCATTGCTTTTGTTGTGCCTAAATGCCCAACTCCATCCTTGAAGAGATATATTTTATCCTGTCTGTATGCTAGAATAGTTATATCCAGGGTGCCAGCTGGTCAAAATGATGGTTAACTGGTTTTCCCAACGCAGTCCTTTGCTGTCTATGTAGCATAACTTGGGTTTTTCATGGGTCACAAAGAATGTGTTAATCTTTGTGTTTCTCAGTAGTCATCAAAATTGTGGAGACGATTCTAGCTAAAGGGGAAGGCACTTGAAAAAAAGTATCAACCTCCATCCATAGTAGAGGGGTTTGAAGCCAGTGGGTTAGCATTGCTATGCTAGTCCCTTCAGAACCGTATCTAGACTTACTGGCGGCTTGATTGGAGGCATGTGCCAAAAACTAAAGGAGTTCGGAATGTATGAGTTTGGGTAGAACCATTGTCAAACTGGGTTGATGCCTTTCTTGTAGAAAAGAAAAGGCAGAAGAGGTGGTAGCAAAGGTAATCTCAGAAATGATCCCCAGATTTGGACTACCTGAGAGATTACAGAGCAGTAGTGAACCTTCTTAGAAAGCAAGTGCACAGCGGGTTTCTCTCGCCTACTGGCCATTTTGTATCTCCTCCATTGTGCATGTAGGTCACCATCTGCAAAGGTAAGACAAAAAGGAATGAGACCCTGAGGAGAGATAGCTTCTCCAGATAGCATGGGCTTCACCCCTACATTGTCCTCACTCCCTTTCACTTTCTTTCCAGTAAGAACTGTGCATGAAATTCTACGCCTCTGTCCTTTTCAAGTGGTTTATGGATGCCCTGTTCTCCTTGATGGTGTTCTCCTTGATACAGAAAGTGATAATTTACCGACAGATGTCACATCACCCGCTGAGTTGTGGCAGACTCCTCAGCAGCCAAGGTAGGAAGTTTAGCATAAGGAAAAGGGATATCCTCTATTCCAGCCTGCAGACTTAGTACTGATACAGTCTATTTTCTCATCATTTCTTTGCTAGGGCCAGCTTGAGAAGGACCTCGTGGGAACTGATCTTGCCAACTCCATCAACTGTCAAGGCAGCATGCCCTCACTCCTGGATGCAACACGCCCAGCTCAATTCCCGGCAAACAGAGATCATGGCTGGGTGTGAGCAACCACCACTGGAATAGTCCTCCACACCCATAGAAGCCATGAGATTATTCCCCTGAAAAGAATAGTCTTTAGGTAAGTAATCTAAGATGGCACTCTTTGCCCTTTCACTAATCACTTCTCCAGTTAAGAAAGAATGCATTTCCTGCCTGAGGCGGGCAGAAGAATATGGAGGCTTTGCAACAAACATCTTACTGGCAATGTGGCCCACTCCCCTTGTGCAGTGTATGTGGACTTCCTTGGTGGCTATCCCCACTCCAGAGAGATAACTGAGCGAGGTACAAAAGTACATTGTTGAGTTACCAAAGAGTTCATTGTTTAGCCCTGCATTCCAGGTTGGCTGAGTGACCTGTGAAATATACAGCAAAGGATTCTGGACATAATAGGATTTTTTGTAATGAGTGCCTTTGAAGCCTCTGTAAGGGCTCTCGTAGTTTAAGTCGAAGTCTGGGTCCTGTCCTGAAGGCTAAGGACCAATAACATCAAGAGGGCTCCTTTCAGATACGGGATGACCATCGGTGGTTAACACCCTCTGTAGTACATCTTATGAGAAAGGCACCATGATGTTGGGTACAGAACAGGGACTGCTCATGTCCTTGGCCTACCTCTCCTAACCACTTGGAATGGCCACCCCATGAACAGGCTAGTCACAGTAAAGCTGCACAGGTTAAAGATCGGTTTGCAGAAGAGTAGGTGAATTGCCCCAGATTTGTATGAGAATCTCCCAAAGACACTCACAGGCCCAAGGGAACCGATTGATGGCCCTGGCTACTGCTTGGATGCATGGGATGATGCACACTGGGACGTGCATGTTACCAGCATGAAGTGTGAAAAATGGTGGGAAACATGCAAACTTTCCGCACCTATGGCATCCGCAATCTCCAAGTGTATTTCTTTGGTATGCTCATTGGGCTTCTATTTTTATCCCGTTCCTTGGTGTTAGAGGATGTTGTGCAGCACATTGATGCCTTAAGTAACATTACCTTGCAGGCCTTAAATGAAACTGTATCTGGTTCCTCCCTGTCTCTTTCTCTCTCTCTCTCTCTCTCTGTCTCTCTGTGAAAAAAGAATTTAAACCATTGTCTAACATTGAGAAGCATAAGACATTCTGACAGCAGAACAAGGAGAGGGTTTACCATGCAGTTATAAGAGCTGAATGTTGTATGTACATCGCTGATCCTTCTGCTAATCTCTCAAAGCTGTCGAAGATAATAGATGACAAATCAATGGTATGTGAGTTTCTAAACTTTCGTGAACATTCTCCTTATTCTTTTTGTGGGAAACCATTACTGGTTGCTCTTGGTGGAAACCTTTGTGAATGGTATTCATAGTTATGCATCTTACTGATCCTGTGATTGGCCCCCACATCCATATTCCTTTGGCTTTGTCTCTTCTAGATTTGAAGCGATTGGCCTACCCAAGACGAAGAGTCCTGGTGCATATCGAGGCCCTTTGGATAGATGCTCTGCTGTGTATCTCTTGAGTGCCAATTACCAACTGGGACCTCCTTTAGCCTGAGCAGGTCAGACCGATCATGGCCCGTTATTCCCTCAAGGCAGTTGAAAGAGGGTAATGTTACAGGCAGCTAAGTGAGATAGAAGTATTATTGGTAGTCAGAGTGGGCAGGGCCTTCAAAGGAGCCAGTGCAGAATGACAGATGGCTTGCAGCTGCGGGGGAAGTGGGCACCTCTGCTGAGGGCCAGACCTGTAGAGAAAAGAGTAAACAAATGCACCCCCATGTCTCCCTAAGCATGAACAGCAGGGATTGGTATTCTAAATGGTTTTGTACCCCCTTGAGAAAGCCAGGAAAAGTCACTAACCCAACCCCCTGCCAGCAAGGCCCTGGTCTGTATTCATGGGGCTTGCTGTGTGAGCTGCTTACCCATTTGCTCTGAATGTAATCCATTTTAGCTGAGCATTTGTGCTGTAGTCTTACTGATTTGACCATCGTTTTGACCCACTCATGCCCACCTTTGCTTTTCCCGCTTTTCCCGCCATGGGGACCCGCCTTGCTTCGTGGGCTTGCTGTATAAGAGTCTGTAGGAAAAGGCACACTCCTGGGCAACCCGTTTGGGAACCCTTCTGTCTCTCTCTCTCTCTGACAGAAGCTTTCTTTGCCCCCAGATGTATATCCTGCTGTTCACCTCGATTGTCGCTGAAATTCACCCTTTGATTTTATACAGCCTGAACATGTACCAGATATGCGGTAGGTTGGGAGTTTCTGTCCACTATATCTTGAGGAGGCTTTCCACCCAGATCACTGCATGGAGGTAAGAGTGTGATTTTGTCTCTTAATCTCTGGATTGGAACCCATGTAGTTAACACATTTTTATGCTACCAATGTTGTTGTGTGTTTTTCCATCGCTTGTAGTTGGCTACCCTCACAAACAATGTAAGTGATAACACAGGAAGATTCAAAAGTTGTGATACTTCTTTAATGGGACATTTTATACCTGTTCTGTTTTAGTACATGTTGTGTGTGTAGGAGTTGGTAAATTTACTGCTGTTTCTTGCTTCTGTTTAGACAGTTGCATTAGAGAGAGTAACCTTACAATGCCCCCTCGGTGGACTTGAATGTGAACTTCTGTAAAATGGGTCTTTGAAACAACCTCTAGCTGATTCTTAGGCAACATACATGCCTATATCATGAAGCATGGGACTCGTTCCACCCACTAAAAGACATGACGTTGGTGGCCGTTCTCAAGACTTGGAAGACAGGTTTGACTGGGCCAGACTGGCTCTGATACTGCTCTCCACTGTAGAGGAAATGTCAAGCCTTTTGTGCTTCAGTTTCCTATCTCTGGCCTTACTCGTCCTCTTTCCCCACCACTTTGCACTTTTCTTTTTAGAGGCATGTGCAATTAGAAGGAAAAGAGCTCTAGAGGGATCTAGCCTCTTACTCCTACTCAGGAACCCAGTTTAGCCCATAGATAATGAGCCTTTGCTAACGCCGAACACAGGGAATGCATGTTAAATGAGGGACACAGAGCCAGTCTCTAGGTCAGAGCAGACAGCACAATATTGGCTGTCCAGGAGAATACACAGAAAAGCCATGTCCCTGCTTAGTGTTCTGGGCTGGTCTCTTTGGGGAGACTGAGCGGTAGACACCCTGCAGAGCACCGGCTTCTGGGTGAAACAATGAGGAGCTATTTCCTAATGCACCACACTTATGGTAAGAAAGCATCTTTAGCCTAAGGGAGGAGCTCCGACTGTTCCTCCTGTCCTCCCAGGTCTCCTTGTCATTTATAGGTGTAGGAGAAAATACCCTGATAATGAGGTGTGGAGCCTGAACCCTTTCCTGTAAACTTACAGAGTGCTCGGCACTGCTTTGTTCAGGCTTTTACCTTTCCCTTATAGAACTCTGACAAACAGTGGTGACTCTGCCAGGTCGTTAAACGCTCTTAGAGCTGCTGCCACTCTTAAAGCAGAGGACTGGGTTCCCAGCATCTCTTTGGTGAATCCCCATTGAAGCCAAAGACCAATGGAATGTTAACCAGACAGACAGCTGGATTCCTTTCCTGAGCCGGATCCCTGGTCATGTGGGCCAGGAGAAGCCGAGAATACCCAAGGTTTCTGGTGAAGGCTGCTGTTGGGCAGATACCCAAAGGTTCCTCAGCGCAAACTTTCTCCTGACCATGGGAAAGTCTCTTTTTTGTCTGTCATATTTTTCTCTCCTTATTATTAAGTCAAAACCCCCTCTTTTCTCCCAGTTGTTGGGAATGAACTTGGAAACCACCTTGCCCTTAGACTGCCCCGCCCTGCATAAATCAGGCTGAGGCAGCTTGCAAGAGCGATTTGCCTTTCCCTGAGGACATCATCTGGGGAATAATTTACATTTGTGCCTCACATAGGCCAAGAAAGAGTAAGACAGATTCTAGTCAGTCTGTGTCTCCCATGTGTGCATAGAAGACTCATAAATGTGCCTTCCCTGACATGTGAACTGTGATTGCTGCCCGATAAAGACAAGTTAATTCCATCAATTTGAGACACAAAAATTCTGAAAAGGACGTAAAAACATAGGCTTGTGTTGCTGGTGGGAAAGATTGCCTAGGTGATGTAGGAGGTACCACAGGTGCCTTGGAGGCTTCTTCTCCAGGAATACCCTCCAAACCATTTGTTTGTCTTGGTGCATAAAGGCGACCTCCTTTGCAAGTTAAAAGGTGGTGTGCTGCGGGGCGTGGAAGGACATGCCTGTAATCCCCATCACTCCAGAGGCTGAGGCAAGAGAATCCCTGCAAGTTCAAGAGCAGCCGGAGCTGCTAAGTGAGCTCAGGGACAGCCTGAACTGCACAGCGAGACCCTGCCTCGCAAAGACACACTCAGACAGAGGCACACACGTGCAAACAGAGGCGCACACACACGCTGTCACCTAAAAACGTTGTCCTTAGATCCATTTGCCTCGACGTCCTTCAGAGAACTAGAAATCGGTGGGTCAAGACCATGTTATGCTTCCGTCTTCCAAACATTACCGACAGAGTTGAGAGCAATGGCAACTTGGGCTTATTAGTGTCGTCGAGGAATACTTTCACCAGCTCCTGACAGGTGAAGTGGCACCACAGTTCCAGGGTGGATAGGCTTTTGTAATTTTGTTCTGCTCTCCAGAGGGCATCCATGTGCCCTGGAGTTGGAGCTACTTGCGGGACGGAGTGAAGGTATGAGTAGCAATCACATAGAAATTAAAGGGGATTCCAAACATATTTTTTGCCTTTGAGATGGGGGCAGGCAGACCTCAGTCTCTAAAGGTCTTCTTCCTTTGAATGTTTTCTTAAGCACTGGAAGACGTTTGAGGCATGTGTGTTGAAGAGAGCCATCTGAACTTCCTCCACCCACACACGTGCGCTGCCTACCTTGAAGAGATAAAAGGGAATGCCAGTTAGGTAGGCATTTGATGCTATTGTCGAACTAGAACCATCTCCTGCGAAAAGGAGGGAACATGATGAGCATTGCCTTATGGTCAGACTTTGTGTGTCTTAAGAAAGACTAATTCTTCATGTTCCCAGTGTAAATGTGGGCCACATGCAATTCAGGCACCTCGGGCCCTTAAGGCATCTGCTATCCCTGACCTGACAATGCTCTTCTTCACCCTCTGGAACCTGAGGAGCAGGTTTCCAAGACAGCCTTATGCAGATCATCACCCCACTATTACTGAATCTAAGGCATGCTGTGCATGCCCCTTTGTTCATGAGGGTGGAGTTGTTAGAGTAATCACAATCCAAGCCTGTACAGGGTCATACCCGTCCTTAACTGGGTTCATTCAGGCTCCTCACAGGCAGTATCCGTTCCAGAAAGTAAATGGGCAGGTGGGAACTTCCAGGGTTCACCTCTCTTTTTCGCTTAGTGCCCTCAAGCAAACAAAGGGAGCTCCGGAACAATTTTGGCATGACCCTGATAAGTATGTTGAGCTCTTTTAGAGGGTGTACTCAGACCTGTACACTGGACCTGGAAAGAGAGAATGTTAATCTTAAGTCACGTATTGACTTCAAATGACAGAGAAGCAGCATTCAAAGCTGCTGCCACACTGGCAGATGAATCTAATAGTGTCAGTGTTGCACTTGGGGGTGAACATCATCACTGTTTTCTCAGCTAGAAGATGGACGCCACGGGTCCTTCCACTTGCCACCAGAGCCCAAGGAGTCCACCCCACCCTAGCCCCACCGGAGTCCTGATGGCCTAAGAACCACGCGGGAGTTTGCAGCCAGAGTCATGTGCAGGTATGTATCGTTGAAGGTCTCAGAAGGAGGGCGACCAAGCCCTATCATGATTTTAAGTTGTCAAGTGTTTATCAAGACAGACCCGCAAGCCCCTCTGCCTTCTTAGCGCATTTACAGGAGGCTTTGCTGAAACCCGTGTCCAGAGCTCCTGATTCAGTGGAAGGTGCGATTATGCTTAAAGACGCGTTTCTTGCCGGGTCAGAACCAAATATGAAGGAAGTGTTCCACAAGTTAGCTTTGGCTACAGAGAGCGCAAGTGATAGTTTCCTAATACCTGCCCCTTTCTTACTCTGTCATCATGAGTGGGAGAAAACCAAGGAGCAGAAACAAAGTGACCAGAAAGTGGCTGCCTTTGTTGTGGCATTAAAAGAACAGACTCTGTGTCTGATCCTTGAGGGTCCAAGATGAGCTCAAGGACTTGGCCCCACTGCTACTACTGTGGAAAGCCCGATCACGTTAAGAGGGCGTGCCTTCAGAGGCCTGCACGCTGTGCCCTGAGTGCTAAGGTGAGCAGGGAAGCAAGACTGCACTCAGAGGGAAAGGCTCCAGAGCTCAGATTCTTCCTCTCAGGTGCTCCAGCCGAAGGAAAGGTGTCCAGGGCACTCTGCCTTCACCCTGTGGGCAGGTGTCATCTGCAGAGAGAATGGGGAGGATCCATGAGTCTATGGGGGTGAAACGCAAAACAAAACAAAGGAAAACAAAACAAAACCAAACCAGCCTTTTGCTGAACCCGGCAGCTGTCTCTTCATCCTTTCTTTCCATCTTGGCCTGCCTTCTGGCCACGAGACCTCAATACACAGTAGTTGCCCGACCAAAGGTCACTCCTGTAAGGTGTAATTCTTCTGATCTTCTCCCCCCAGATTCCTCTTCTTGTGCCTAAAAATCTAGCTCCATCCTTGAAGGGACAAATTTTATCCTGTCTAGATACTATAATAGATATACCCACGTTGTGAGCTCATCAAAATGATGCTTAGCCTGGTTTTGCCAGTGCAGTATATTGTTGTCCATGTAGAAGAACTTGTGTTTTTCATATGTCAGAAGTAATGTGTTAATTTTTGTGCTTGTCACTAGTCGTGCAAATTGTTGAGATAATTATAGCTAAAGGGGTAGGGTCCTGAAAACACAATATCATTCTCCATCAGTAGAGTGGTTAATAGCCAGTGGGTTACCATTCCTATTCTAGTCCCTTAAGAACAGTTACTAGACCTACTGGGTGCTTGACTTGAGGCATATGCCAAAGAGTGAAGGAGTTTGGGGAGATACCTTCAGAAACTGGGTTGAATCCTCTCTTCTAGAAGAGAAAAGGTCCAAGAGGTGGTAACAGTTGCAATCTTGGAAGTGATCCCCACATTTGGCTGGATCACCTGAGAGCTTAGAGTGGGATAATGGGCCCTCTTGGAAAGCACCAGTGCACAAAGGTGTCTGAAAGCCACTGGCTATTCTCTGTCTCCTCCAGTGTGCATGGAGACCACGGTTAGGAAAGGTATACCAAAAATGAATGAGACTCTAAAGAGAGAGAGCTTCTCAAATAGGCTCAGGAGTGCCCCCTGCAGTGTCCTCAGGAGAATAAGAACTACTCCTGAAATGGTAGGCCTCGACCCATTTGAAGTGCTTGATGGACCCCTGTTCTTACTGATGATGTTCTCTTTGATAGAGAGACAGATGCCTGATCGAAGGATGTTATGTCATGGACGGAGAGGGTTGGACTCCTCAGTAGCTAAGGTAGGGGGACTGAGCCTAAAGAAAAGGGAGATACCATGTTCCATCCCAGAGAGTTAATTCTGCTACAGTGTGTTTCCTCATCATGTCTTTGCTAGTACCAACTTGGGAAGTACCACTTAGGAAGGGATCTTCTCCACTCCCATCAACTGTCAAGGCAGCAGGTCCGTCCTCCTGGATGCAACGTACCCAACACAATCCTAGGCAATTAGAGACCATGGCCAGCTTTGAGACACCAACATTGGAATAGTCCTTCGAACACATAGAAGCCATGAGATTCTTTTCCAGAGAAAAATAAAGTCTTCAAGTAAGTAATGTAAGCTATTGGACTTTTCCCTTTCATTCTCACTTTACCACTTAAGGAAAAATGCAATTGCTTTCCAAGGAGGGCACATGAATATGCAGGCTTTAGAACAGACATCTTGGAGCATGTGTGGCCTGCTCCCTTTGTGCTGTATATGTGAACGTCTTGTTGTGTATCTCCACTCGAAAGACATGACGGAGTCAACTACAAGTTTGTATTGATCAGTTATATAAGAGATCAGGGGTTCATTCTTTAGCCCACCATTACCAGGCAGCTGCATGTGCTACATACTGTACCCTCAAGGATCCTGGACAGAATAGGATTTTTTTAAGCAGCGCCATTGAAGTCTCTTTCAAAGCTCTAGTGGGATCCCTACTAACTACAACTAAGTGTCCTGTCCTGAGGGCTAAGAACCGTAAATGTGAAGATGGCCCTTTTCAGCTATGGGAAGGCTGTGTGTGGCAATCAACCAGTATAGGACATCTTAGCAGGCTGACCCCCTTATGTTGGGCAAAGAGAAATCACCCAAACACACAGGGAGAATGTGTTGTGCTTTGATCTGTGTGTCTCACCATGTCTGAGAGACATAGAAACCCTCAGAGTTGAGACCACTTGTGACTTGTGCTTATCAGGGACCTACAGGAATAAGTTCACCAGCTCCCGGAAAGATGCAGTAGCACACCAGTTGAAGGGTGCATCAGATGGTCAGATTTCATACTGTGCTCTTCAGGTGGCATCCTACAGCCCTGTAGTAGAAGCTACTTGAAGGACAGCAGGAAGGTATGAGTAGGAAGGAAACAGAGATTACAGGGTATGCCCACTTTCTTTTTGTCTTTGAGACATGGGGGTGTTGTTCATATGAAAATCTGTTCCTCCTTTGAATGTTTTCTTCAGCACTGGACGACGTTTGACCGTTATGTTTTGAAGACAGCCATTTGATCCTTTTGAGCATGTATGTGTGGCCTGCCATGCAAGAAGATATGAACCGGTGTGCAAAGGCAAGTGGGAGTGAGGATGGTACTGTAGAGCTAGGGATGGTACTGTAGAGCTAGAACCATGCTGTGAGAAAGAGGGAAAAGTGGTCAGATATGGAAGATGATCAGGCTTTCTTTGTATTAGGAACTAGTCATCATTTATGTTCCAGATGTAAAGGGGAGCCAGAGGGACACCAGGCACCTCGGGCCCTTAAGGCTTCTGATGTCCCTGAGCCTGATGCTGCGCTTGCCCACCTTTTGGAACCTGAGCAGTTTTGCAAATGGGCCTTCCTCAAAGCCTCCCCCACTGTTACTGAGTGCAAGGCTTGCCCTGCTTGCCCTCGTGGTCCTCATGGTTGGGCTTGTAGACCAGCCCTAATCCAATCCTCTAGAGCGATACACCCATCCTTGGCTGAGTTTGTTCAGACTCCTCCAGGGCAGTATTCTTTATAGGAAGGAAATGGGCAGCTTGGAACTTTCAGAGTTCACGTGTCTTTTTTTCTTATGGGTGGAGAGCGAATCAAGCTTGATTCTTCCAAACTTTCCCATGACCTTGAGAAGTCCATTGAACTCCTTTGAGGATGTACTGAGACATGGAAGCTAGACAGGGAGAGATGTAATGTTAATGGTAAATCAAACATTGACTTCTAATGAGAGACATGAAGCATTAGAAGCTGCCATTCGAGTTGGGGAGGAAGACGACAGTGTTACTGAGGCACTTGGGAATGGACATCATATTGTTCCTTTCAGCGGGAAGGTAGACAGCCAGAAGTAGTACCAGTTGCCAGGAGACCCCAAGTAGTTGGCTCCGCCCCCTGAGAGCCAGGCCAACCCCAGAGCCAGAGAGGCCTTTGCAATAGGAGTCATGTGCAAGTAAGTTTTCTCCAAGGTCTGAGAAGGATGTAGACAAAGCCCTACCACGTTTGGAAATTGTCCCCTCTTTCTCAAGACACAGACAGGAGAACCTCTGCCTTCTTATCTCCCTTACAGGAGGTGCTGCTAAAGCGTATGTCCAGAGCTCCTGATTCAGTAGAGAGACCCATTATGGTTAATGACACGCTTCTTATCCAGTCAGACCAAGATATTAAGTCATGGTTATGCAAGTTAGCTTTTGGTCCAGATAGCTCAACTGATAACTTCAGTAAAATCGGCCTCCTCAGTACTCTATGGTAGAGACTCGGAAAAAGCCAAGAAGAGAAAACAAAGCGCCAACAAAGCAGCTGTCTTTGTTGCACCCTTTAAAAGGACAGAACCTCTTCAGGCTCCAGAAAGAGCTCAATCACTTGGCTCCACTGTTACTGCTGTGGAAATCCACACCACCTTATGAGGGACTGCCTTCAGTCACCCTGATTTCGTACATGAGCTCGGGAAAAAGACTGCAGTTTGAGGCAAAGTCCACAGGGCTCAGGGACATCTTGCCAGGTGCTCTAGGAAAAAAAAATGCCCCCGTGGGCTCAGCCTCATATCTCTGGCCAAACAGTCAGCTCCACCCAGGATAGGACGTAACCAAGACTCCAGAGAGGCGAAGGAAGAAAAACCAAAATAGGCTATTGCTCGACCTCGTCACCTGTCCCTTTGTCCTTTCTTTCCATCCTGGCCTTCCCTCCAGCCACCAGATCTCGATACAAGGGAGCTGCCAGACCAAAGGTCACTCTTGAAGGTGTAACTGGTCTCACGTTCTCCTCTCCTATTGCTCTTGTTGAGCCTAAATACACACCTCCATCCTTGAAGAGAGATATTTTATCCTGTCTGTATGCTGGAATAGTTATATCCAGGGTGCCAGCTGATCAAAATGATGCTTAGCTGGTTTTCCCAATGCAGTCTTTGTTGTCTATGTAGCATAACTTGGGTTTTTCATGGGTCACAAATAATGTGTTAATTTTTGTGTTTCTCACTAGTCATCAAAATTGTGGAGACGATTCCAGCTAAAGGGGAAGGGACTTGAAAACACAGTATCAGCCTCTATCCATAGTAGAGGGGTTTGAAGCCAGTGGGTTAGCATTGCTATGCTAGTGCCTTCAGAACAGTATCTAGACTTACTGGGGGCTTGATTGGAGGCATGTGCCAGAGACTGAAGGAGTTCGGTACATATGAGTCTGGGTAGATGCCTTCTCAAACTGGGTTGATTCCTTTCTTGTAGAGGAGAAAATGTGAAAGAACAGGAGGTGGTAGCTATGGTAATCTCAGAAATGATCCAGATTTGGACTACCTGAGAGATTGCAGAGCAGTACTGAACCTTCTTTGAAAGCAAGTACAAAGCAGGTTTCTCTCGCCTGCTGGCCATTGTGTATGTCCTCTATCGTGCATGTAGGTGACCATCAGCAAACGTAGGGCAAAAATGAATGAGAGCCTGAGGAGAGATAGCTTCTCAAAATGGTGTGTGCTTCACCCCTTTATTATCCTAACACACTTTCACTCTCTTTCCAGTAGGAACTATGCGTGAAATTCTACGCCTCTGTCCTTTTGAAATGGTTTATGGATGCCCTGTTTTCCCTGATGATGTTCTCTTGGATAGAGAAACAGATGTCTTACTGAAGGATATCACATCATCGGCTGAGTTGTGGCACACTTCTCAGCAGCCAAGGTAGGGAAGCTCAGCCTAAGGAAAAGGGACATCCGGTATTCCATCCTGGAGCATTGCTACTCATACAATCTATTCCCTCATCATCTGTTTGCTAGGACCAGCTTGAGAAGGACCTCGTGGGAAGTGACCTTGTCAACTCTATCAGCTGTCAAGGCAGCACGCCCTCAAGCCTGGATGCAACATGCCCAACTCAGTTTGCGGGAACCAGCGACCATGGCTGGGTGTGAGCAACCACCTTGGGAATAGTGCTGCACACGCATAGAAGGCATGAGATTCTTCCCAAGAAAAGAAAAAAGTCTTCAGGTAAATAATCTAAGATGTTATTATTTGCCATTTCACGAATCACTTCACCAGTTAAGGAAGAATGCAATTCCTGCCTTAGGCGGGCAGAAGAAAATGCAAGCTTTCCAACACACATCTGACTGGCAAGGTGGCCCACTCCCCTTGTGCAGTATATGTGGACTTCCTTGGTGGCAATCCCCACTCCAGAGAGATAACTGAGTGAGGTACAAGAGTACATTGTTGAGTTACCAAAGAGTTCATTGTTTCATCATTTAGCCCAGCATTCCAAGGTGGCTGACTGACCTCTAAACTATATGCTCAACGATTCTGAACATAATAGGATTTTTTATAAACAGTGCCTTTGAAGCCTCTGTAAGGGCTCTCGTACATCAAGTTGAAGCATGGGTCTTGTCCTGAGGGCTAAGGACTAATAATATCAAGAGGGCTCCTTTCAGATACAGGATGACCATTGGTGGTTAACACCCTCTGTAGTACATCTTACCAGAAAGGCACCATGATGTTGGGTACAGAACAGGGACTGCTCATGTCCTTGGCCTACCTCTCCTAACCATTTGGAATGGCCACCCCATGAACAGTCTAGTCACCGTAAAGCTGCACGGGTTAAAGATCGGTTTACACCAGAGCAGGTGAATTGCCCCAGATTTATAACAGAATCTCCCAAAAACAGTCCCAGGCCCAGGGAATTCAATTGTTGGCCCTGGTTACCCCTTCGATGCATGGGACGATGCACACTGGATGTGCATGGTTACTAGCCCAAAGTGTGAAAAATACAGGCAAACCTGCAAACTTCCTGCACCTATGGCAACTGCAATATCCAAGTGTATTTCTTTGGTATGATCATTGGGTTTCTATT